>NW_022473582.1:0-90000 GCF_009769535.1 Thamnophis elegans
TCCTAGTGATTGGCCCAAAGTCACCCAGCTGGCTTTCATAGCTAAAGCAAGTCTAGAACTCACAGTCTCCTAGTGATTGGCCCAAAGTCACCCAACCAGCTTTCGTGCCTAAGATGAAACTAGAATTCCCTGTCTTCTTGGTGGTTGCCCAATGTCACCCAGCCGGCTTTCATGCCTAAGTTAGGGTTAGAACTCACTGTCTCCTAGTGATTGGCCCAAAGTCACCCAGCTGGTTTTCATGCCTAAGGTAGGACTAGAACTCACTGTCTCCTGGTGACTGGTCCAAAGTCACCTAACTAGTTTTCATGTCTAGGATGGAGCTAGAACTAACTGTCTGCTAGTGATTGGCCCAAAGTCCTCCAGCTGGCTTTCATAGCTAAAGTAGATCTAGAACTCATAGACTCCTAGTGATTGGCTCAAAGTCACCCAACCAGCTTTCATGTCTAAGATGAAACTAGAATTCCATGTCTCCTGGTGGTTGCCGAGCTTTCATGCCTAAAGTAGGACTAGAACTCACTGTCGCCTGGTGATTGGCCCAGAGTCAACCAGTTGGCTTTCATGCCTAAAGTGGGACTAGAACTCACTGTCTCCTAATGATGATTGGTCCAAATCCACCAACTAATCTTCATGCCTAAGGCAGGACTAGAACTCACTGTCGCCTGGTGATTGGTTCAAATCCACCAACTAGTCTTCATGCCTAAGGCAGGACTAGAACTCACTGTCGCCTGGTGATTGGTCCAAATCCACCAACTAATCTTCATGCCTAAGGCAGGACTAGAACTCACTGTCGCCTGGTGATTGGTCCAAATCCACCAACTAGTCTTCATGCCTAAGGCAGGACTAGAACTCACTGTCGCCTGGTGATTGGTCCAAATCCACCAACTAATCTTCATGCCTAAGGCAGGACTAGAACTCACTGTCGCCTGGTGATTGGTCCAAATCCACCAACTAATCTTCATGCCTAAGGCAGGACTAGAACTCACTGTTACCTGGTGATTGGTCCAAATCCACCAAATAGTCTTCATGCCTAAGGCAGGACTAGAACTCACCGTCACCTGGCGATTGGTCCAAATCCACCAACTAGTCTTCATGCCTAAGGCAGGACTAGAACTCCCCATCTCCTACTGATTGGCCCAAAGTCATTCAGCTTGGCGGATCCTAAGGTTCCTCGGACACTACTTTAAGGTCTGAGGAGCCTCTGCCTCCACTCTACTCAGCCCCCCCATTTGGTCCAGATGTCCCTGCATTTCTCCCCCTGAATTTTCACCCTCTCCGAAGTCCCTTGCTATCCGCCACACAAGCAACAGATGATGGGATATCAACCTTCTTTGCGTCTCTGCTGCTCAATATTTATCTTCGGTTCTATTGCACCTTCGTGCAGACGTAAAACTGAATAAATGATGGCTCTTGAGCTGCAGCTGCTATTAATGGTGATAAGACCCTTGATTTGTGCCACTATCTTATCTACAAGAGGGAGCCTCCTGATGACGATAGAGGGGTGTGTGTGTGTGTGTGTGTGTGATAGATATATTGCAGAGGGGAGGAAGTCTGGGAAGTTTGTAGACCGCTCAGTCACGGCCGCAGGAGGGTTGGCCCTTCACAAGAAAGCTTCGGGGTTGCTTTAAATTGGGACGTGGTGGTTAAATTATAACATGTATATATATGCTCCTGCCATTCTTAAGCAGTGTGCACTGTACCAGCGGTAACGAATGACCAGCGTGGATCAATATAACCGAAGCCTTTAATATATAATATCTGAATAATCGTGGCAGAAACCGAGAGGCAGCCCTAAGGCAGAAAGACTTTGCAGACTTTCTGAAGGTCGTAAGAGCAGAGGGCTGCCTTTAAGGTTCAGCTATGAGGATGATCCCTTTTCTTTCTTTCGTTCTTTCTTTCCTTCTTTCCTTCCTTCCTTGTTCAATATTCCTTTCATCCTTCTTCCTTTCTTATTTACTTCTTCTTCTCCTTTCTTCCTTTCCTTTATTTTCCTTTCCTTCTTTCCCTTCCTTTCCCTTTCCTTTCCCTCTTTCCCATCCTTTCCTTTCTTCCTTTCCCTTTCCTTTCTTCCTTTCCCTTTCCTTTCCCTCTTTCCCATCCTTTCCCTTCCTTTCCCTTCCTTTCCCTTCCTTTCCCTTCCTTTCCCTTCCTTTCCCTTCCTTTCCTTCTTTCTTTTCCCTTCCTTTCTTCCTTTTCCTTTCCCTCTTTCCCATCCTTTCCCTTCCTTTCCCCTCCTTCCTTTCCCTTCCTTTCCCTTCCTTTCCTTTTTTCCTTTCCCTTCCTTTATTCCTTTCCCTTTCCTTCCCTTCCTTTCCTTTTTTCCTTTCCTTTCTTTCTTTCCTTCCTTTCCTTTCCTTTACTTCCCTTCACTTCCTTTCCCTTCCTTTCCCTTCCTTTCCTTCTTTCTTTTCCCTTCCTTTCTTCCTTTCCCTTTCCTTTCCCTCTTTCCCATCCTTTCCCTTCCTTTCCCTTCCTTTCCCTTCCTTTCCTTCTTTCTTTTCCCTTCCTTTCTTCCTTTCCCTTTCCTTTTCCTCTTTCCCATCCTTTCCCCTCCTTTCCTTTCCTTCCTTTCCTTCCCTTCCCTTCCTTTCCCTTCCTTTCCTTCTTTCTTTTCCCTTCCTTTCTTCCTTTCCCTTTCCTTTCCCTCTTTCCCATCCTTTCCCTTCCTTTCCCCTCCTTTCCTTTCCCTTCCTTTCCCTTTCCCTTCCTTTCCTTCTTTCTTTTCCCTTCCCTTCCTTTCCTTCCTTTCCTTTTTTCCTTTCCTTTCTTTCTTTCCTTCCTTTCCTTCCCTTCCCTTCCTTTCCCTTCCTTTCCCTTTCCTTTCCCCTCCTTTCCTTTCCATTCCTTTCCCTTCCTTTCCTTTTTTCCTTTTCCTTTCTTTTCTTTCCTTCCTTTTCCTTTCCCTTCCCTTCCTTCCCTTTTCCCTTCCCTTTCCTTCTTTCTTTCCCTTCCTTTCTTCCTTTCCCTTCCTTTCCCTTCCTTTCCCTTCCTTTCCCTTCCTTTCCCCTCCTTTCCTTTCCATTCCTTTCCCTTCCTTTCCTTTTTTCCTTTCCTTTCTTTCTTTCCTTCCTTTCCTTTCCTTTCCTTCCCTTCCCTTCCTTTCCCTTCCTTTCCTTCTTTCTTTTCCCTTCCTTTCTTCCTTTCCCTTTCCTTTTCCTCTTTCCCATCCTTTCCCATCCTTTCCTTTCCCTCTTTCCCATCCTTTCCCTTCCTTTCCCCTCCTTTCCTTTCCCTTCCTTTCCCTTCCTTTCCTTTCCTTCTTTCTTTTCCCTTCCCTTCCTTTCCTTCCTTTCCTTTTTTCCTTTCCTTCCTTTCTTTCTTTCCTTCCTTTCCTTTCCTTTCCTTCCCTTCCCTTCCTTTCGTTTCCTCTCCTTTCCCTTCCTTTCCTTTCCTCTCTTTTCCCTTCCCTTCCCTCCTTCCTTCTTCCTTTTCCTTCCCTTCCCTTTCCCACTCTCCCCTCCATCCTTCCTTTCTTACTTACGTTTTTCTTTCCTCTCCTCCCCTCCCTTCTCCTCTCCCCTCCCTCCTTCCCTCCCTCCCTTCCTTCCCCCTTTTCTTCTTTTCTTTCATCATTCCAGGTTTATTTCTCTTGTATGATTCCGTGATGTTCTGAGGCTGTGATTTTTATCTGTCCTCCTGTGTTTCTCTGATTCCATGACTTTACAATATGATTGCAGGATTCCGGGTTTCTATGATTCCGTGATGCTTTCTGAGGCAAAGGAAAGTATTATTAATGTTGTGACAGTTGTTGTTATTTCCTCAGAATCTCTCAACGTGAAAACATCTTCCCCCATCCCAATTAATCCCCCTCTCTCTTGGCAGGAGACTCGCGTTGGCAAAGGCTGCGCCGCGCATAGAAATAATCCCCTGGGCTTGCAAAATTCCACAACAGCCGAATTGTTTCACCGCCGCTGGTAATCGGCCAAGCCAAGTCAATGCAAGGGGGTGAAAAGTGGACTTCTCTGTGCCAAATCCAGCCCCCACTCTCCCCGGCCGCCTTTTCCTGGGTGCCCAAGGACTGGCCCTCCCCTTCGCTTTTCCTGCTGGCCAAAAGGATTCTGGGCCAGGCGCCTTCATCTCGCTGCGCCCAGGAACTCTTGCGCAGCTCTTCAATTGCCTTGATGAAGTCGGCTGGCAGAGAAAGGACCATCCATCATGAAGATGGACAGGAAAGGAAAACGGGCACCTGGCCGACCCGCTTTTCTGAAGCTGGCGCAAACGGGGAGGGAAGGCGCTGTGGGTCAGAAGGAAGCAGAGCCAAATCTGGAGAGCTGGGCTGAGAATTTGGACTTCCTCCCTGCTGTGATGGGACAGAGGCCTCCAGGTGTGGAAAAGTCAGAATGGAGCAAAGACCAGATCTTAGATTCCTAGTGGACAATCACTTAAATATGAGCCAGCTATGTTGGGGAGCAGCGGAAAAAACCTACAGTATTTTTCAGAGTATAAGACGCACCTTTTTTCCTCAAAAAAGAGGCTGAAAATCTGGGTGCGTCTTATACACCGAATACAGCATTTTCTGCCTCCCGAAGCCTTGCCCACTTCACCAAAATGGCTGTGCATAGCCTTTAGGAGGCTTTCAGAGAGCTCCTGGGGGCTGGGAAGGGCAGAAATGAGCAAATTTTTGCCCCCCCAGCCCCCAGCAGCACTCTATAAGCCTCCATAAGGCTATGCATGCAATTTTTTTTGACCAAAAACAGACTCGGTTTCACAAAAAACAGGCCATTTTTTGCTCCAGGAGCACTCTGCAAGCCCCCTCCAAGGCTATTCATACCTCTTTTTTAAAAGGGGGGGTCGTTTTCACAAAAAACAGGCCGTTTTTGGGAGGTTTGCAGAGTGCAAAAACTTTTTTTTCCTTTTGGAAAGCTCTTTAACTGATTGATGAGAATGACATTAATCAAGTTCTGTGCCAGCAGAAACAAAGTCTTAGGTGCTGCAGATTGTCAGTGATTTCCTTCTCCAGCACATGGACAAATACATCTGGAAACATCTACCTACCTACCTACTCTCTCTCTCTCTCTACCTACCTATCTACTGTATTTCTCTCCCCCCCTCTATCTACCTACCTACCCTCTCTCTCTCCCTCCCTACCTAATGTATTTCTCTCTCCCCCCCTCTATCTACCTACCTACTCTCTCTCCCTCCCTCCCTACCGACTCTATTTCTCTATCTTTCTATTTCTCTCTCTCTCCCTATCTCTTTATATACCTACCTACCTACCTACCTAACTACTCTCTCTCTCCCTACCTACCTACTCTATTTCTCTAACTCTCTTTCTATTTCTCTCTATATATATATATATATCCCTTTATTTACCTACCTACCTACCTACCTACCTACCTAACTAACTAACTAACTAACTAACTAACTAACTAATTATCTAACTACTCTCTCTCTCCCTACCTACTGCATTTCTCTCTCTTTCTCTTCCTCTCTATCTACCTACCTTATTTTTTTAATTTGCCTCTTCAAAACCTTGGTGCGTCTTATACTCTGGTGCATCTTATATGCCGAAAAATACGGTAATACAATCTTTGGTTGTATCAACAGAGGCACAAAATCAAAATCACAGGGAGTCTTAGTACCGCTTTATAAAGCCTTGGTAAGGCCACACTTAAAATACCGCCTCCAGTTTTGGTCACCACATTACCGGAGAGATTGTGAGGGGAGAAAATACCCATTGGAAAGTTGCAGGTAATAAGGCCTAGGAATGAGCTGAACCAAAGTTTTAAACTAGCATAATTGCAAAAAGTACCAGACAATAATATTTCAAACGTGCTGACTTGGGTCTGCATTTTCTACAAAGTTTGTACTTGTTTTTTTTTTCTTTTGTTTGTACAAACTTCACAACTTTGCAACACATTACATTTTTTACATATCTGTTGTGATTCTTTTATCTATACAAATAAATCTTTTATAACTATAACTTTATATATTTGTGCATTTATATTATTTCATACATTTTTTTTCATTCTATATATAATATTCTATATATTCTATATATATAAAACACTACATTTAAGTCATTTTGTTTCATATTTATTTGCTACAATCTATCTCATATTTCTAGCTTTTAATCATTGTCCAGTTTTGTAGTTGTCTATTGATTTCTTGATCTTTCTTTCTTCCTTTCTTTTTTTGCTTTCCTGCTTCCCCCGTGATGAAAGAAATGTCCTTCTGGGTTCAGCTCCAAGTGGGGGAAAAGACACTGGAGACATGGAGGCTGCTTGGAAAGATGGTTTAATGGTGGACAGGACCACATGGCTTGAGCCCTGAACAGAAAAGGTGATCACATGTTTCAATGTTGGTGGAGAAGAAGAGAAGGGCTGAGGGAAGGGCTTGCTAGGCTTTTTATAACCTGTTCAGTCCCACCTCGCTGTTTCCTGTTCCTGTGTAAGAAATGTATTCTGATTGGTTGTCAGACTCCCATGGGTCCATGCAGGGGGCTACTCTCTAGGCTGCGTTTTGAATCCAGGTTTAGTTGAGTTCTCAGATGGCATGTGGTCAGTTGAGTAAAGGGCCAATATTATCATGCCTTTACTCCCATCCCCCTTGGGGCTGCAGTGGAGAAGTCTTTATTATGTAAAAGGAACTAGCTTGGCCTTCTTAATGGCCCATTAACAGTGGGGATGGGCAGGAAGCTACAGGCACCTATTCTGTCTTTTAAAACATGTTTCTTTCTTTTCATATCCAGAGAAATATTCTGCCTTTTCAATATTTCCTAGGATATTTCATTTTTCTGGGAGAGGGCTGTATGATAACTCCCCCCCCCTTTCCTCTAGCCAATTATACAATAAATCCCATACGGAGTAATATATTCTTCTTTCTCTTTCAGTTCTTTCGTGAGCCTGTCCATCTCTGCAGTAAGAAAGTAAGAAAGAACAAGGAAGTAAAACACTGGAACGCCTAGTTCAGGAACAAAGAAGGTATAATAGCAATAATATAGCAATAACAGTAGACTTATATACCGCTTCATAGGCCTTTCAGGCCTCTCTAAGCGGTTTACAGAGTCAGCATATTGCCCCCAACAACAATCCGGGTCCTCATTTTACCCACCTCGGAAGGATGGAAGGCTGAGTCAACCCTGAGCCGGTGAGATTTGAACCGCTGAACTGCTGATCTAGCAGTCAGCCTGCAGTGCTGCATTTAACCACTGCCCCACCAGTAATGTGGCTTGAGATGGGAATGGGATCCTTTGCCAGATAGCGATCCTTGTAGGAGTTGCTACTTGCTACAAAGGAACCCATCGCAATGAGAAATTTAAAAGATAGGTTTTGCTGTGCAATTGCACATATGTTTGCTATTCGTGTTCGAAATTGTTCACGAAACAATAAACCACTGATCTTAAAGTAAAATGTATTGCTTGTGGTTGCTTGTAGTTTCCCTTTGTTTTTTATATGGGGAAATTTTTTATGACAATACAATACAATAGCAGAGTGGGAAGGGACCTTGGAGGTCTTCTAGTCCAACCCCCTGCCTAGGCAGGAAACCCTATACTGTTTCAGACAAATGGCTATCCAACATCTTCTTAAAGACTTCCAGGGTTGGGGCATTCACAACTTCTGGAAGCAATTTCTGTTCCACTGATTAATTGTTCTTACTGTCAGGAAATTTCTCCTCAGTTCTAAATTGCTTCTCTCCTTGATTAGTTTCCACCCATTGCTTCTTGTTCTACCCTCAGGTGCCTTGGAGAATAGTCTGACTCCCTCTTCTTTGTGGCAACCCTTGAGATATCGGAAGACTCCTATCATGTCTCCCCTAGTCCTTCTTTTCATTAAACTAGAATCTAGATCTACCCAGTTCCTGCAACCGTTCTTCATATGTTTTAGTCTCCAGTCCCCTAATCCTCTTTGTGGCTCTTCTCTGCACTCTTTCTAAGCAATAGCAATAGTTAGACTTATATACCGCTTCATAGGGCTTTCAGCCCTCTCTAAGCGGTTTACAGAGTCAGCATATCGCCCCCAACAACAATCTGGGTCCTCATTTTACCCACCTCGGAAGGATGGAAGGCTGAGTCAACCTTGAGCCTAGTGGGATTTGAACAGCCGAACTGCTGAACTGCAGTCAGCTGAAGTAGCCTGCAGTGCTGCATTTAACCACTGCGCCACCTCAGCTCTTAGCTCGGCGTGCTAAGATGTTCAGACTTTGGAAAAAGTGCACAGAAGAGCAACAGGGACGTTGAGGGCGAACCTTTTTCTTACAGGGTGCTAAAATTATGTACGTGCATGCGTGCTATTGCTCATGCCCATGTGCCCACTCAATTCCCTGCCCACCTGTGCATGTGCGCACAACCTCTCCCCAGGCTCCGGAGGCTTTCCTGAAGCCTGGGGAAGCAAAAACAGCCTCCACCACTCCTCCCACTAGTAGCCAGAAACGAATCGTTCCCAAACTTCCAGTTGTCCCATTGCAGGGGTGGGTTCCTGCCAGTTCTAGCCTCTTCTATAGGTTCCACAAATCTACCGTGCCATTTAGAACCGGTTCCAGCTCCCTCCCCTGCCCATCCACACATCATCAAGATGAAGAGCGAGAGGAGGAATTCTGGGAGTTGAAGTCCACAAGTCTTAAAGCTGTCAAGTTTGAACACCCCTGGGATTTTTTTTCCTAAAGGGTTAGGGGTGCGAGGGTCTTGTAACTTCACGGCTTTAAGACTTGCGTGCTTCAATGCCAGAGTTCTTGAGCCAACATGACTGGAGGAGGAATTCTGGGAGTTGAAGTCCACAAATCTTAAAGCTTTCAAGTTTGAACGCCCCTGGAGGTTTTTTTTTCTCAAAAGGGTTAGGGGTGCAAAGATCTTGTAACTTGACAGCTTTAAGACTTGCGTGCTTCAAATGTCAGAGTTTCTGAGCCAACATGGCTGGAGGAGGAATTCTGGGAGTTGAAGTCCGCAAGTCTTAAAGCTGTCAAGTTTGAACACCCCAGTTTTTTTTTGCTAAAGTGTTAGGGATGCAAAGTTCTTGTACCTGGACAGCTTTAAGACTTGCATGCTTCAAATGCCAGAGTTTCTGAGCCAACATTTTGGTTGCTAAGCAAGAGCGTTGTTAAGTGAGTTTCACCACATTTTACAAGTTGGCCATGCCCACCCAGTCACATGACTTCCAAGCCACTCCCACTCAGTCACATGGCTGGCAAGCCACTCCCACAAAGCAGGCCACACCTTCAGAAGAGGTTCTAAAAAAAATTGAAACCCACCACTGGCCCATTGGGACCGTTTCTCCCCCTCCTCAGCCTCCGGAGGCTTTCCTGAAGCCTGGGGAGGATGAAAACGGCCTCCCCTGGCCCTCTGAAAGGGTGAAAAATTAGCTGGATGATGCACATGTGTGCCAGAGCTGGCAGTTGGCGTGCCACCAAATATGGCTCCGTGTGCCACCTGTGGGATGCATGCTATAGGTTCGCCATCACGGATCTAGGATGGTTAAAGTCCCGGAGACCAAATATATATGAAGAACAGTTGCAGGAAAGTTGAGAAAGGAAGGACTAAGGGGGATATGATAGCAGTCTTTCAGTATTTGAGGGGCTGCCCCAAAGAAGAGGGGGTCAGCTTATTCTCCAAAGCACCTGAGGGCAGAACAAGAAACAACGGATGGAAACTAATCAAAGGAGAAACTTCCCAATAGCGAGGACAATGAATGCGTAGAAGCATCGCATGTTCAGGAGCGCGCCTGAACAGGTAGTAAACAAAATGGGCAACCCACCTCTGGGGTCAACCTATTCTCCAAAGTATCTGAAGGCAGGACGAGAAGCAATGGGTGGAAACTAATCAAGGAGAGAAGCAACTTAGAACTGAGGAGGAATTTCCTGACAGTTAGAACAATGAATCAGTGGAACAGAAGTTGCCTCCAGAAGTTGTGAATGCCTCAACACTGGACGTCTTTACGAAGATGTTGGATAGCCATTTGTCTGGAAAGGTATAGGGTTTCCTTCCTAGGCAGGGGGTTGGACTAGAACACCTCCAAGGTCCCTTCCAACTCTGCTATTGTATTGTATAAGGAGAGAAGCAACCTGAAATTAAGGAGAAAATTCCTAACAAGGAGAACAATTAACCAGGGGAACAATTAGCCTTCAGAAGTTGTGAATTCTCCAACGCTGGAGGTTTTTTTTTTTTTAAAAAAAGACTAGACAGCCACCTATCTGAAATGGGATAGGGTGCCCTGCTTGAGCAGGGGGTTGGACTAGAAGACCTCCAAGGTCCCTTCCAGCTCTATTCTGATTGATTGGTTGAAAGCACCAGAAGGCAGAACAGGAAAAGAAAAAACAGATGGAAACTCATCAAGGAGAGAAGCAACCTAAAATTAAGGAGAAACTTCCTAACACTCAGAACAATTAACCAGTGGAACAGCTTGCCACCAGAAGTTGTAGAGGCTCCACCACTGGAGGTTTTAAAGAAGAGATTGGGCAGCCATTTGTCTGAAACGGTATAGGGTCTCCTGCTCGAGCGGTGGGGTGGACTAGAAGACCTCCAAGGTCCCTTCCAACTCTGTTATTCTATTAATTAATCAGTGGAACAATCAGTGGAACACCTTGACAGAGCCAAGGTGGCGCAGTGGTTAAATGCAGCACTGCAGGCTACTGCTAGATCAGCAGGTCAGCGGTTCAAATCTCACCGGCTCAGGGTTGACTCAGCCTTCCATCCTTCCGAGGTGGGTAAAATGAGGACCCAGATTGTTGGGGGCAATATGCTGACTCTCTGTAAACCGCTTAGAGAGGCCTGAAAGGCCTATGAAGCGGTATATAAGTCTACTGCTATTGCTATTGCTATTGTCTCCAGATGTTGTGAGTGCTTCATCACTGGAGGTTTTTAAGAACAGACTGGGGCAGCCCTTTGTCTAATTCGGCACACGGCCTCCTGCTCGAGCAGGGGGGGTTGGACTAGAAGACCTCCGAGGTCCCCTCCAGCTGTATTCCGATTGACTGGTTTGGACTTCCTCCCTGCTGCGATGGGACGGGAAAAATGTCAGGATGGATCAAAGATCAGATCGCATCGCATCGCCAGAAGGACGCTAGCCGCACCTTCGCAGACTGACGGATTGCATTCAAAGGCAGAAGCTGTCGGGAGCAGCGGGTCGCTGGAGTTAATGGGCTGAGCTGGCCGTATAATATTTATTAGCTGCTTTGCTTCACACAGTTATCCATCCAGCCCAGGAGCCGGAGGCAGAGCAGGCCGAAGATAGGCAATCGATAATGCAGAATCAATCGAAAGACACAAATCAAAGCCGGCAGAACAGATACCTTACGAAGGTATCCGGGAGACGCGAAAGGCTTTATTAATATCCTGGGCCCGGTGCCGAGATGGTTGGGGTGGGAAGTTGGGTCTTTGTAGCCTAATAGATGGCCTTCGGGAATGGAAATGTCAAAATCTGCAAGGGAAGGCAGTTCCGTAAGGCAATCGGCAGGATAGAGAGGGATTTTTCTTTTTAAAAGGAACCACCAAGGGTGACTCGGATCACACTCATCCCTTTATGGAACTGCTGAAAGGGTTGTGTTATAAACAGGAGCTTGGCGGTGCTGTATCCCTCCCCCATCTGTTGAGGGAGGGCTGTTCAATCTTAGTGTCGATGGCCTCTTTGACCCCGCTTTCAAAGCAGCGGTCCTCTCTGTCCAGAATCTGGACTCCGCTGTCTTCCAAAGGGCTTTCAAATGCAGATGGACCACTCAATTTTGTCCTGATGGGTTTTTTCTCCTATGTTGTGCCATGCGTTTGTGAAGTGGCTGTTTTATTTCCCCAATGCAACACTCTCTACATGGGGCTGCCCTTGAAGAGCACCAGGAGGCTTCAGCTGGTCCAGAATGCGGCCACGCCGGTTATCATCGGGCAGAGGTGGGTTCCTACCAGTTCGCACCTATTCGGTAGAGCTGGTTCGTCAAATCTACCGAACCGGTTAGAAGAGGTTCCACCAGTGGACCGGAAAGCAGGCCACACCTACAGGAGAGGTTCCAAATTTTTTGGAAACCCACCACTGGTCCTTGGATATGATTATTCTAACTATCATGCTCCTATTTATAAAACTCAGTGCCTCTGTGAAAGGTAAGGATGACTACTGCGTTTGTGGTGCAATCAGGACATTGCATGTATTGAAGTTGTTTTAACGCAAACCAAAGATGCCTTTTGAAAAAGAAGTTCACATCCTATTCTTATGCATGCCAGTGCTGTGTGTGAGGTAATTTAAGATGGTTCTGACAAGTGTCGTCGGCATCTTCATATCCGGTCACATGGGTGGCAAGCCACTCCCATCTGGTCACATAGGCGGCAAGCCACTCCCACAAAGGAGACCACACCCACAGAGTAGGTTCGAACAATTTTTGAAACCCACCACTGTCATGGGGGTACCTAGATGCTCCCATGTTACACCCCTTTTAGGCGGCCTGCACTGGTTGCCGGTTGTCTTCCGGGTGTGATTCAAGGTACTAATTATGACCTTTAAAGCGCTCCATGGCTTAGGCCCAGGGTACCTGCGAGACCACCTACTGCCACCGGTAGCCTCCCATCGTCCAGTGCGATACCACAGAGTCGGCCTCCTCAGGGTGCCGTCGGCCAGGCGGTGTCGACCGGTGACCCCCCAGGGGGAGAGCCTTCTCTGTGGGAGCCCCTTCCCTCTGGAATGAGCTGCCCCCGGAGCTTCACATAATCCCCGACCTCCGGTCCTTCCGACGCGCCCCCAAAAGTTGGCTTTTCCAGCAAGCCGGCCTGGCCTGAACAAAATAAAATAAATGATTGATTCAATTGTTAATTTTAATCTAATTTTTAAAATGTTTTGTTAATATTAATTGGGTTTGGTTTTTTTTGGATACTCTACCTAATTTTCTTTTTAACTTTTGTAATATGTGTGTGTGTTTTTTTAATGTTGTACGCCGCCCTGAGTCCTTTGGGAGAAGGGCGGCATATAAATCCAACAAACAAACAAACACCCATTTGAACTATTTCGGTGACCACGAGGGCACAGATAAACCTCCATGTGGTCCAGAGGTGGGTTCCTACCAGTTCGCACCTATTCGGTAGAGCCGGTTCGTCAAATCTACCGAACCGGTTAGAAGAGGTTCCACCAGTGGACCCGGAAAGCAGGCCGCACCTACAGAAGAGGTTCCAAAATTTTTTGAAACCCACCACTGGTCCTTGGATATGATTATTCTACACTATCATGCTCCTATTTATAAAACTCAGTGCCTCTGTGAAAGGTAAGGATGACTACTGCGTTTGTGGTGCAATCAGAACATTGCGTGTGTGGAAGTTGTTTTAACGCAAACCAAAGATGCCTTTTAAAAAACAAGTTGACATCCTATTCTTATGCAGGCCAGTGCTGTGTGGGAGGTAATTTAAGGTGGTTCTGACAAGTGTCGTCGGCATCTTCATATCCGGTCACATGGGCGGCAAGCCACTTCCACAAAGAAGGCCACACCCACAGAGTAGGTTCAAACAAATTTTGAAACCCACCACTGACGTGGTCTCAATGGCTCTCCGGAAGACTGCTAACGGCCCAATGACTGAAAGAAATATAAATCCTTCTATTCCTCCCCCATTGAGTCAGAACTGAAGAAGCTTCTAGGATGAGAAACGAAACTAAACAAAAACTAGTTGCCTTTTGAAACCTTTCGGATAACCTTCTAAAGTCTTTTGCAGGCCCTGGGAAACAGGCCCTTCACACCACCCTCTCCAGAGATTCCTCTGCCTCCAGGCCATGATCTGACGCGAACTACAACTCTCACACCAAGCGGTTCCTGTTGTGTATGCGAGTGACCTCCAGGCCTCCGAACAGCTGCCTGCCAAAACCCTGGATTTCTTCCAAGCTTCTTTGTACCTTGGTGGGGGAGACAAAGAGGTTGATTTTCTTGCAATGTGCTCTTTTGAGATCAGCCAAAGGTAACGACAGCCAAAGATTCTTGGTCCGGAGCCCGGGGATATTTGTCCAAAATCAATACACCAAATAAAAACATTCTTCTAGATTCGGCAGCGAGCGAGGGTCGTAATATCACGGGCCTACACGTTCCTTGCAAGAAGACTTTTTTTAAAAAAATGTTTGCAAAATCAGAGGAACCGGGAAGAATCGAAATCATCGGAAAAAAGGAAGCGGTCGCCTTCCCATTTTGTTACCCCTGGTTTGCTGTGCGCGCGCCCCTTCAATGCATGCGCCTGGCCTTTCACCCATGCTCTTTGCTCACACGCATGCCTTCTGAGCATGTGGCCGGCCTCGAAAATGTGCCTAAATAGCAGCAAGACTGTTGGTGGCGCAATACTGGAAGAAGGAAGATTTGCCTACTATTCAAGAGTGGACATTAATAGTCACACACCTAGCAGAGATGGCTAAAATATCAGCATATCCCAAGGACCATTCAAATGAGAGATATAAACTGGAGTGGAGAAGATGGATTGACTATACTCAAAATAAATACGGGACTAAGAAATTCCAGATAGCTTATGACTGAAGAAACATGGAATGATATAATCTGTTTAGATTTAGCCTAGCAAAGAGGAGTTAAAGCTCAAATGAAAGATGATACCAACTTTTTTAAAGTTTATTTTAGAACATCTTTGTTAAAGATTTATACCCTGTATTGGTTCTGGGAAGTCGGGAGGGGGGGAAGGTTCGGGAGGGGGTTGTGGGGGAGGGCAGGTGGGGGAGATAAACATTTGTAAAAAAAAAATTTCTAAAATTTTCAATTAAAAAAAAAAGTGCCTAAATAGGAAGGCATAGACTTGGGGTGATTTCCGCTATCAGTTCGAATGAACCGATCCGAACCGGCTGAATCCCATCTCTGAAAAAAATGGGCACGAAGTGCAACCTTTCTCTTTCTCGACTGCTTCCTCGTTCAATCAAATCATTCGGGTTATTTCCCCCCCCCCCCAACGCAACACAACACAGCTCGTTCTTGTGAAACCTCAGAATGCAAATCATGTTTGCATTTCATTATCCGTGCTCTCCTATTTTGGTGATGTTGTTGTTGTTGTTGTTGCGTGGGTGGGTGTTGGTGCGTTCAGTTTTTTTATTTATTTATTTGCTCTATGTTTGCGGAAGGAGGGACGAACGAATCCCATTTGTCGGTTGTGCATGGCTGGTTGTTTTAATCACCCGTTTTTTTTGTAGATTTATTTCTGATTGGAATGCAGAGCGGCCGGAGATAAACATAGATTTTAAAAGGGGGGTTGGGTGAGCTTTGGAGGTGTAGGGAGGAAAGAAAAAACAAAATTAAGGGATTGTTCAGTTGAGGGTGGAATGAAGTGGGGGACGGGGAGTCCCCCCCACTGGAAAAGTCTCATGAAAAGGCTCAAGGCTTTAGAACAGTGTTTCTCAACCTTGGGGACTTGAAGTCCTGTGGATTTCAACACCCAGAATCCCCCAGCCAGCACAGCTGGCTGGGGAATTCTGGGAGTTGAAGTCCACAGGACTTCAAGTCCCCAAGGTTGAGAAACACTGCTTTAGAAGAAGAGATATTTACAAGAGGTTATCAAATAAGTTTAGCAAGGTACCACCTATATGAAATGCACAGGTACAGTATAGGTGGTACCTTCCTCGATTATTATTTTTTTTAATGAAAGGTTTTTATTTTCCATTTTTTCATTTTCATACATTCACATATATACTGTACATAGCCGGAGCCATACAACATTAAACAATAATTGCAGCAATTCCTCTTGACAACAATACCCCCCAAAATAGCAACCCAATATACCTCTTCCACTCTCCGTACACCTCTTTCTTCCACCCCCCTCCAACTTTCTATCCTCCCTCCATCATCCCCCTCTACCCTACTTCCCCTCCCCCTCTCCCACTCCTCCCTCCCGATCCACTCCCTCCCTTCCTTCTCACCCTCCCTGCCATCCTCTCTCCCGTCCCTCTCTCCCCCTCTTTCTTCTATCCCTCTCCTCCTCCCCTTGGTGTATTTCCACTATATGTCAATGTACTTAACTTATTCTATTTTTACAGAGAAATTATAGAAAAATAGTATACATGTGAAGTCATATTACATTGAAATCTAACCCAACCTAGTATATATCCCTCCCTCCCCCCACCCCCCCCAACACCCCCCCTCCCTCCCCCCTCCCGACTTCCCAGAGCCCGTACACGGTATAGATTTTTAGCAAACACAGTCTAAAATATATTGAGGGGGAAAAAAGGGTTAATAACATCTCTACATTGATCTTAGCTTCTCGTACCTTCCTCAATAGTAGTAACTGTGAGAGGGAATTTTTGAGTCCTAGTGGACAACCGTTTAAATAGGAGCCAGCCGTGGGCAGCAGCTGCCAAAAAAGCCAACACAGTTCTAGGCTGCATCAACAGAGGGAGAGAATCAAGATCACGTGAAGGGTTAATGCCACTTTATAAGGCCTTGGTAAGGCCACCCTTGGAATACGGCATTCAGTTTTGGTCTCCACGATGTAAAAAAAGATGTGGAGACTCTAGAAAGAGTGCAGAGAATAGCAGCAAAGATGATTAGGGCAATTGGAGGCTGAAACATATGAAGAACGGTTGCAGGAACTGGGTATGTCTAGTTTAATGAAAAGAAAGACTAGGGGAGACATGATAGCAGTCTTCCAATATCTCAGGGGTTGCCACAAAGAAGAGGGAGTCAAACTATTCTCCAAGGCACCTGAGGGTAGAACAAGAAGCAATGGGTGGAAACTAATCAAGGAGAGAAGCAACTTAGAACTGAGGAGAAATTTCCTGACAGTGAGAACAATGAATCAGTGGAACAGAAGTTGCCTCCAGAAGTTGTGAATGCCCCAACACTGGAAGTCTTTAGAAGAAGATGTTGGATAGCCATTTGTCTGGAACAGCATAGGGTTTCCTGCCTAGGCAGGGGGTTGGACTAGAAGACCTCCAAGGTCCCTTCCAACTCTGCTATTGTATTGTATTGTATTGTATTGTATTGTATTGTATTGTATTGTATTGTATTGTATTGTATTGTATTGTATTGTATTGTATAAGATGGCGGCTATAGGGATCAGTGGAAGGTCTGTCTGTTCTTTTTTGTGTATTTATCCACATAAAAAAAGAGTTTCCCCTTATGGCAGTGGCCATCTTGACTTTTTTGACCATATCCTGCAGGCAACGCTACTTAAGAAATTTATTTTAGGATAAATATCTGTGTTTTTAAGGTGATAGAAATCTGATTCGCTAAAGGCAGGACGTCCTCTGGAGCAGGAAGTGGAGCATGGGGCCGCAAGAGGGAGCCAGGTTGATTTGGGTGGCACCTGGTAGAGATGGGCGGAGATAGAAGCTGGATGACTTGGGGTGGAGTCTGGCTGACCTAGCTGAAGCCTGATGGAAATGAGCTGAATCTGAGGGAGCCTAGTTGATCTGGGTGGAGCCTGATGGAAATGGGTGGAGCCTGATGGAAATGGGTGGAACCCGATGGAAATGGGCGGAGATTGAAGTCAGATGATTTGGGCGGAGCCTGGTTGACCTTGGTGACGTCTGAGGGAAATGAGCAAAATGTGATGTAGATGGGAAGAGACACGGCCTAGTTGATCTGGGTGGGGCCTGATGGATATGGGTGGAGCCTAGTGGAAATGGGAGGAGGAGCTAGAATCCAGATTATCTATGCGGAGTCTGGTTGACCTAGGAGAAGCCTGATGGAAATGAGCAGAATCTGAAGGAGATGGGAGGAGACACAGTCTAGTTGATCTGGGCGGAGCCTGGTGGAAATGGGCAGACAGTTTCTTGTTAAGCCTGATAGAACTTGATGGAGATGGGCGGAGACAGAAGTCACTTGATCCGGGCGGAGCCTGATGGAAATAGGTGGAGACAGAACCTGGGCAGAGCCCAGAAATAGGCGGAACCTTATAGAGATGGGAAGACAGGGCCTGCTTGAGGTGGGTGGAGCTTGATGGGAATGGGCGGAACCTGAAGATATAGTCAAAGACAGTTGATCTGGGCGGAGCCTGATCAAGATAGACAGAACTTAATGGAGATGGGTGGAGACAGAACCTGTTTGATCTGGGCGGAGCCTA
The DNA here is from genome assembly GCF_009769535.1 of Thamnophis elegans. Classification (NCBI taxonomy): domain Eukaryota; kingdom Metazoa; phylum Chordata; class Lepidosauria; order Squamata; family Natricidae; genus Thamnophis; species Thamnophis elegans. The sequence goes on from NW_022473582.1 coordinate 17,936, forward strand.
ATGGAAATTGCTGGAGGAAGAGCCCGGTTGAGCTGGGCGGAGCCTGAGGAAGATGGGTGAAGACAGAACCTGGGCGGAGCCCAGAAATAGGTGGGACTTTATGGAGATAGGAAGACAAGTCCTCCTTGAGATGGGCGGAGCCTGATAAAAATGGGTGGGATTTGATGGTGATGGGTGGAGATAGAGCCTGAGAGGGGTGGGGCCTGGTGAAAATGGGCGGGACCTGATGGAAATGGGCAGAGCCTCACAGCTAGCCTTTTCACCTTGGCTTCTGGTCCTCCCATCCTTCCTTTCCTTCGCTCAACTTGGCTCCAGCCAAGAGCATCCCCCGAAAACGGAGAGCACCTGGTGGATCCTTTCAGCCCTGGGTCTCCACCACAGCTTTCTAAGGTTTCCTTCTGCAAAAGTCCACCCACAACTGCTTCTCTCCGTGTTCCAGAATTTCTCTCGTCTCTGGGAAGAACAAGAATGAAAAGAAAAGGGGAGGAGAGGAGAGAAAGAGAGAGATTGCAGTCACCATGGCAACCGCTGGGGATAGAGAGAGGCTTGTTTGCAAAACACGGGTCTGGAAATCACTTTATTGGGGGGAAATAGAAGCGGGGGTGGTCTCAATCCACCCTCCCTGATTCTGACGATGTTGTGGTCCTCCAGCGGATCTGGCAGCAGATTCAGAGAGTGAGGAGGTTGGGGAGGAACATGGGCAGTGGTGGGTTGCAGGCGGTACAGCCCGATACAGGCATACCGGAGACTGCCCGGAACACCGGATACCGTTCCAGTACGGTGCTCTGGATGGCCCACTCGCCCGCCCGAGCTCCTTACCAGTCTTTTAAGTCTTCAGCGCTTCCACGTACGGCGCATACAGTGCCTGTGCGACGCTCCCCTGAACAGCTGGAGCATCACGGAGGCTTGCGAAGGCGTTAAGATGCAAGTGCACACTGCATACATGTGCATGCACACTGCGCACATCCATGTGGATGCCGCCGGTCCCATTCCAACCGCACCGGTTGGAACGAGATCCTGAACCCACCACATGGGCCAGTCCTGGAGTATGGGGAAGGTTCTGATGAGGGCTCCGCGTCAGAGGCAGAAAGGGGGCCAGGGCCATCTGGGAGTCATGTGCTGCCTCTGGAGCCTCCAGAGTCGGACATCAGCGAGGCAGAGGAACAGGAGGAGCCTGTTCCCAGTGTGCGCATAAGCAGAGCAGCCAGAAGGCAAGAACAGATAAGACAAAAAGGATGACTTGGGAGTAAGGCTTGGGGGTGATTGGCCCCTCCCATGAGACATAAAGGAGGATCAAAGGCACATGAGCCTTTATGGGAAGCAACTTTGTTCGTTTTGGTCAGTTTAAATTCTGAAGCTCCATTTTGACTCTGTGCTCCGTGTGGCCTTGCAAAGCTAATTGGCAATTAGGTCTTTGGCAGTGTTTCAAGGAAGATAAAGGTGGGTGCTTATCAGCCTTATCCCGATCCAAAGACTTTGGCAGACTTCTGTTGGACTCTTTACAAACTACCGTATATACTCGAGTATAGGCCGGCCCGAATATAAGCCGAGGCACCTAATTTTACCACAAAAAACTGGAAAAGTTATTGACTCGAGTATAAGCCTAGGGTGGGAAATGCAGCAGCTACCAGTAAATTTCAAAAATAAAAATAGATACCAATAATGTTTTTGAATATTTATTTCAAAGAAAAACAGTAAACTAGCGGTGTATTCAATGAAATACTTCACTCACCTCATGATGCTGATGTCCCGCTGTGATGATGATGTCCCGTGCAGCCGCGGGAGCGATGTCCCGCCTCCTATGACACACGGCACAGTGATTCCTATCATTGGATCACTGTACCAGAGGAGGTGGGACATCGCTATGTAGCTGCTTGCCATAACAAGGAGGAGGTGGGACATCGTTGCAGAGCGGCAGGAGGGGGAGGAAGGGGAATCGTAAGACAGCCCTGCATTACATTAGAACGTGAGGAGGGGGGATGGTGCGGTGCGCGCTGCGCGGCAAACTGACACAGAGGGAGGGGAAACTCCCTCAGGGGCGCCGGGCCATTCACGAGCGTCACCCAGCGGCATGGCCCCGCCCCTTTTTCTCCTCCATTTCGGGCAAATTTTTCACTGACTCGAGTATAAGCCGAGGCGGCTTTTTTCAGCCCAAAAAGCCCTATTTGTGACTCATTACGGGTTGGGAATGAACATAATGCACAGCCGTTGAAATAAAAAGAGGGGCTTGGGGACTAAGCGTGTGCTTTTTATATACTGTCTCAGGACGCCTGGGTCAGAACAGACGATAGCTTTCAGCATCCTCCGATTGAGGATGCGGGTTGAATACGCCGTCTTCCTCCTCGACACGGGAATTCACTCTGTACACGCTCAGAGGCAATGCAGGCTTTGACGCTCAAGACTGAACATCAGAGGCCTGACTCTGAAGAAACGAAAGCCTGGGTTGAAATCATGGAGAGGGGACCCCGAGCATGGCTTTCGCTTCGAATCTATGAGTGAGGAAAGAGGGCCTCTGAGAACGGGCAGAGTTTACTGCAGGGGAAGAACGGGGTTCTGCAACAGCATTGCTAAAAAGGCATTAAGAGTTGTCAACCTAATTTTGTGAAGCTTCTTCTTCGGTAACATTGTATTGCAAACTAGGGCATACAAAACCTTTGCCAGACCAATTCTCGAATACAGCTCACCTGCCTGGAATCCACACTGTATTATCGGACCTGAATACAATCGAGCGAGTCCAGAGATATTTCACAAGAAGAATCCTCCACTCTTCTGCTCACAATAGAACCCCTTATGCCACCAGGCTTGACATTTGGGGCTTGGACAACCTAGAACTACGCCGCCTGCGGTTTGACCAAAGCGTAGTACACAAAATTGTCTGCTACAACATCCTATCTGTCAACGACTACTTCAGCTTCAACCTCAATAATACTCGGGCAAACAATCGATACAAACTCAAGGTCAACCGCTCCAAACTCGATTGCAGAAAATACGACTTCAGCAACGGAGTGGTCAACACCTGGAATGCTCTACCTGACTCTGTTGTTACAACCCCCTACAGCTTCAACCTTAAACTGTCTACCATGGACCTCCCTCCTATTCTTAAGAGGTCCATAAAGGGGGCGTGCATAAGCGCGCCAGCGTGCCTACCGTCCCTGTCCTATTGTCCCCATTTATTTGTACTCATTTTCCTTGTTCATGTCCATGTTTATACTTATACCTGTTATCTTTTACATGTTTGACAAACTAAATAAATAAAACATCATATTTTTCAGTCAGTGTTAGGAATATAATTCTAACGGTTGGGTTGGCAATATATAAATCATATAGCAATACTGTACCTGTTTCTTTAAATCATGCTGTAAAATGTGATTGGTTGCTGTTTCCTCAACCTGCCATAAGAGGGAGCCAGAATGACTGTTAGCTCTCTGTTTGTTAGATGCTGGGCTGATCTGATCTGAGTGTTTTGGAAGCTGGCTGTTAGAAAGTGCCGTGAGCCTATTGTAAGTTTTGCAACTGTTAGCAAACTTTGAGTACTGGACTGTTTGTATGATTATGGACTATGTTATTTGGATTATCCCTTAACTGAAGGACATTGATGACTGACTGTCTTATCCGTGTATGACTTGGACTGTTTGATGGACTCTGATACCTCTATTTCCACGAAAGTAAAAGCCTATTTAAACTGCAGTGTCTCTGTATGCTGGTTTGCGTGTTCTCCAACACAACTCTCACAACGCTTCTCTGAACATACTCGCCCTCCCAACGGGGAGCTTACCTAACAGTCAGCTGCAGTGGGATGGCCTTTCTCGCTTCTGCTTTCAGAGAAAGAAAGGAAGAAAGGAAGGAAGGAAAGAAAGAAAGAGAGAGAGAGAGAGAAAGAAAGAAAGAAAGAAAGAAAGAAAGAAAGAAAGAAAGAAAGAAAAGCCAAAAATTAATTCATCTTAAATAGATTATTTGAGATTCTGATTAATTACAATGTATGTGTTTCTTCGGATATTGGATTCCTAGCTTGCCATCTGATACTGGATCACCCAGGTGGCCTGTAAGAGTCAAAAGAATATATAAAAAATAATAATTAAAACTTAAAATAGTACAGTAAGTTGAATGAACTCTTTCAAGGAACGAGGGAAAACATGGCAGTCGATTCCCTATTGAGTGTCCTATTGTTGTTGTGTTGTGCTTTCATGTTGGAATCCATTCCGTGTGTGTGTGTGCAGGGCAGTTTCTGCTGTCTGAAACACACACACACAGGGATGCAAAAACATGGCCATGAGTGTGGCGGTCACCCATGGCCCAGTGCATAACGGCATGCGCAGCCACACTGAACCACATAGGAAAAAACAAACTCCTAAAGAACATAACATCCTGATAGTACTCCATAACATCCTGATAGTTCGTAACATAACATCCTGATAGTTCACTCTAGATGTGCCTTACCAATGACGCCCAGGATTTGACCATATATAGACAGAACTTCCCTGAGCAGTAGATTAGCAATTGTAGTTTGACAGGCTGTCTTTAATCACATGCTGATTGCTGATTGCTCCTCCTGCCTTTGTCCTATCTCAATAAAAGGGGTGCCCAGACCCCCAATCCGGGTCGCTCCATCCCGAGAAAGCTCGTGTCCATGTCTTTTCTCCACATTGGCCTCATGGACGAACCATGGGAACATCACATTTGGTAGCAGAGGATGGTTACTTCACACTTTCAGGTTGTTATTACCTGCCTTGGGTTGTGGCAATCACATCGGGCAGAGATGTCCATTGAAATACAAGTTGTCCTTGGCTTACGAAGGTGACTTAGTGACCGTTTGAAGTTACAACAAGACAAAAAAAAATCCTTACAACCCCGATTCGCACCTCCCTCCTCGCAATCACCTGATTGTATGTTGTGTGTGTGACAACTGGCCTGCATTTGGAGTGTCCTGTTTTTATGCGCCCCCCCCCCCCGCAAAAAAATTGTATTTATTTCTCTTTCTGGGAGAAAAACATACAATTGCAATCAATGGATTCACTCAATGACTCCAGCGATTGCTTCACAACCACAGTGATCCACTTAACGACGGCTGCAAAAAATATAAAATTTGGTGGATCACACAGTGATCCATTTAACAACCGACATGACTTACTAGCACCATAATTCCAAACTCTAATTGAGTTACAAGTTGAGGACTATTTTGTAAGGAAGCAAATGTTAGATTCATTTTTAATTGTCATCCCATAGAAAGCCCATTGCAGTAGTCAAGACAGGTCCATCTCTATCCACTCATCTTAAAACCTGAAATTAATGTGCGTTTGGGCCAGACATGTGAATCGGTGCTTGTCTCCAAGGTTAATTCTGCATTTTCATAAGATAAGATTTCAGAATTCCCCAGCCAACTTCTGCGAGTTGAAGTCCACCCATCTTAAATCATGCCAGCTGGGGAATTCTGGGCATTGAAGTCCATCCATCTTAAATCATGCCAGCTGGGGAATTCTGGGAGTTGAAGTCCATCCATCTTAAATCATGCCAGCTGGGGAATTCTGGGAGTTGAAGTCCATCCATCTTAAATCATGCCAGCTGGGGAATTCTGGGAGTTGAAGTCCACCCATCTTAAATCATGCCAGCTGGGGAATTCTGGGAGTTGAAGTCCACCCATCTTAAATCATGCCAGCTGGGGAATTCTGGGTGTTGAAGTCCATCCATCTTAAATCATGCCAGCTGGGGAATTCTGGGAGTTGAAGTCCACCCATCTGAAAGCATCTTCAAATCGCCGTGGTTGAGAAACACTGCGGCTTACTCCATCCATCTTTCCAGCTTGATGGAGCATTTTAGGAATAATTTTTAAGGCACTTAACGTCATGCCATTCGGAGCACCCTTAACTAGCTTGTTAATCAGATGGCATGGGGTACTTTATCAAATCAAGATATATTACATCTTCCACAGTGAAGTTACCCAGGCAGAGACAGACACAGAGAAAGAGAGAGAGAGAGAGAGAGAGAAATTGACAAACTCACTTCTGTCTGAATATAGTCCAAGCTTTTTATAGTGTTTACTGTTCAGTCTTTTTATGATCGGCCCTCCAGTCTTCTCGAGCGTCGTTTGCTGGATCTTTCTTATTCCATTTTTTCTTTTTTATACACATTGAGTAAATCAGCTACCTCCTTCACAAGGGTGTCTACTACAGGATGAATGGGTGTCCAAATTTGCAAGAGGGCCAGAGATGACCTTGACAATCCCAGCTTATCCAAAAGAAGCAGGACTGGGATTTCAAAAGTTGGGTCTGCCGATTTATAGACCTTGGATGGACTCGCAAGACGCAAAATTATTTGGTACTAAATTATCCGCCGCCTCTAATGCGGAAAATCAAGAAGAGGAAAAATGGGATTCAGATTAAATGTCGAGAAAAATCAGAGTCGTGATTAGTAACTAGCCTTGGAATGAATAATGAAGATATTAAAAGGGTGCGGAAATTGTGCAATTTAGGATCAACTACTCCAAGTCCTCCAGTTACAACCATTCACCCTGAAAAAAAGTTACTTATGACAGATTGATGCTGGGGAAGATGGGAGGAAGGGGGAGGAAGAGGAGGGGGAGGAGTAAGAAAAAGGAGTTAAAGAGAAGGAGAAGGGGATTGAGATGGAGAAGGAGATGGAGAAGGAGATGGAGAAGGAGATGGAGAAAGCGATAGAGATGGGGAAGGAGATGGAGATGGGGAAGGAGATGGGGAAGAAGATGGAGATGGAGAAGGAGATGGAGAAGGAGATGGGGAAGGAGATGGGAAGGAGATGGGGAAGGAGATGGAGATGGGGAAGGAGAAGGAGAAGAAGATGGAGATGGGAAAGGAGAAGGAGAAGGACATGGGGAAGGAGATGGAGAAGGAGATGGAGTTGGGGAAGGAGATGGAGAAGAAGATGGAGATGGAGAAGGAGATGGGGAAGGAGATGGAGATGGGGAAGGAGATGGAGATGGGGAAGCAGATGGAGAAGGAGATGGAGATGGGGAAGGAGATAGAGAAGAAGATGGAGATGGGGAAGGAGATGGAGAAGAAGGAGATGGAGAAGGAGATGGAAATGGAGGAGATGGACATGGGGAAGGAGATCGAGAAGAAGATGGAGAAGGAGATGGAGATGGGGAGGGAGATGGAGAAGGAGATGGAGAAGGAGATGGAGAAGAAGGTGGAGATGGAGAAGGAGATGGAGAAGGCGATAGAGATGGGGAAGGAGATGGAGATGGGGCAGGAGATGGAGAAGAAGATGGAGATGGAGAAGGAGATCGAGAAGGAGATGGGGAAGGAGATGGAGAAGGAGAAGGAGATGGGGAAGAAGATGGCGATGGGGAAGGAGAAGGAGAAGGACATGGGGAAGGAGATGGAGAAGGAGATGGAGTTGGGGAAGGAGATGGAGATGGGGAAGGAGATGGAGATGGGGAAGGAGATGGAGAAGGAGATAGAGATGGGGAAGGAGATAGAGAAGAAGATGGAGATGGTGAAGGAGATGGAGAAGGAGATGGAGATGGGGAAGGAGATGGAGATGGGGAAGGAGATGGAGATGGGGAAGGAGATGGAGAAGGAGATGGAGATGGGGAAGGAGATAGAGAAGAAGATGGAGATGAGGAAGGAGATGGAAAAGAAGATGGAGATGGGGAGGGAGATGGTGATGGGGAAGGAGAAGACCAGGAACAAGGGGCATGAATACAGATATAGTGACAATGAGTGCACCATTGAATGAGCTGAAGGACCAGAGCAGGAAAGATCATCATGAAGGACATCTTCATAGGGACAGATGGTCATAGGGAAGATATGTCTATGGGCTTGTTAAATGCTTCACCAATTTTGGAGGTCTCCTAGTTTTGTAGTGCAACCCTCTGCTCAAGCAGGAGACCCTACACCTTTTCAGGCAAGTGGCTGTCCAGTCTCTTCTTAAAAGTCTCCAGTGATGGTGCCTACAACTTCTGAAGGCAACTTCTGTTCCACTGGTTAATTGTCCTCACTGTTAAGGAAATTTCTCCTCCGTTCCAGGTTGCTTCTCTCCTTGATTAGCTTCCATTCGTTGCTTCTTGTCCTGCCCTCAGGTGCCTTGGAGAATAGTTTGACTCCCTCTTCTTTGTGGCAACCCCTGAGATATTGGAAGACTGCTATCATGTCTCCCCTGGTCCTCCTTTTCATCAAACTAGACATATCCAGTTCCTGCAACCGTTCTTCATAGGTTTTAGCCTCCAGTCTGCTAATCCTCTTTGTTGCTCTTCTCTGCACTCTTTCTAGAGTCTCCACATCTTTTTTTACATCGTGGAGACCAAAACTGAATGCTGTATTCCAAGTGTGGCCTTACCAAGGCCTTATAAAGTGGTATCAACCCTTCACGTGATCTTGATTCTCTCCCTCTGTTGATGCAGCCTAGAACTGTGTTGGCTTTTTTGGCAGCTGCTGCACACGGCTGGCTCCTATTTAAATGGTTGTCCACTAGGCACTCCAAGATCCCTCTCACAGTTACTACTCCACCCTTGGGACAACCATGACCTGGATGACTGACAATCTTCGTAGAAATTTCCTGGTAACTCAAACTCGGATGCCTTCCCCAAAGAGGAGCCAAATCAAGGTGGCAGTCGCTTTATATTTTCTTACCTGTTGTCCTTTTGCCATTTTTATTATCTATCTATCTATCTATCTATCTATCTATCTATCTATCTATCTATCTATCATCTATCTCTGTCTACCTATCATTCACCCATCCATCCATCCATCCATCCATAATCTATCTATCTTCTATTTGTATAGCTCTCCCCGCATCTTTATCTTTCTATCTATCTATCTATCTATCTATCTATCTATCTATCTATCTATCTTTCTATCTTTCTATCTTTCTATCTTTCTCTGTCTCTATCTATCTATCATCTATCTATTATCTATCTATTATCTCTTTATATCTATATCTATATCTATATCTATATCTATATCCATATCCATATCCATATCCATATCCATATAGCAATAGCAGTTAGACTTATATACCGCTTCATAGGGCTTTCAGCCCTGTCTAAGCAGTTTACAGAGTCGGCATATTGCCCCCACAATCTGGGTCCTCATTTCACCCACCTCAGAAGGATGGAAGGCTGAGTCAACCTTGAGCCGGTGAGATTAGAACCGCTGAACTGCAGATAACAGTCAGCTGAAGTGGCCTGCAGTACTGCACCCTAACCACTGCGCCACCTCGGCTCAATATCCATATCCATATCCATATCCATATCCATATCCATATCCATATCCATATCCATATCCATATCCATATCTATATCTATATCTATATCTATATCTATATCTTTCTATCGATCTATCTATCGATCTATCTACAGTAGTATCTATCCACTTATCTGTCTCTCTATTAAAATCTTATCCCATCTTTATTATTTTATAAGTATCAAAGAGAGGCGAACATACACAACAGCCTCTTCCTCCTCCTCTTTTTTCCACAACAACAATCCTGTGAGGTGAGTTGGGCTCAGAGAGAGGGAATGGCCCAAAGTCACCCAAACATCTTTCACGGCTAAGGCCGGACTAGAACTCCCCATTCCCTGGTGATTGGCCCAAAATCACCCAACCAGCTTTCATGCTTCATGGAGGACTAGAACTCCCCGTCTCCTTTTGTTTGGCCCAAAGTTAACCAACCATCTTTCGTGCCTAAGGCAGGACTAGAACTCACCAGTCTCCTGGCGATTGGCCCAAAGTCACCCAGCTGGCTTCCGTGCTGAAGGCAAGACTAGAACTTGCCAGCCCCTAGTTTCTCAGCCAGCCCCTTATTAAACCACCTCAAACCAGCTCTTGCAGTTAAAGAAACAAGGGCGCCTTACTTCAAAGCTCCGGGAACTGAGAGCGAGGAAGAGAAGGCAGGGCCGGGCAGACTCTTGACGGATTGCATAAACTCGAGAGCAGCGGTTGAGAGAGAGAGACGATCCGCCACGACTCCGCCACGAGCAGCCTCCTGTTTTATGGTGACTCTTGTCGGCATGCCGTAGGTTCCTGCCACTGTCTTTTTTCTCTCCCCCTCTGGAGGTGATAAATGAAGTGCGGAGCACCCATCATACATCAGGCCAGAGCGAAGGGCGAAGGGGAGAGCATAGCACATTGGCTGCCAAAAACACCATTTATCACCGCCTGGGTGCGATGCTCCCCCCCACGTTCCACCTCCCTTTCTCGAGCAACAAGGAGTTTTATTTATTATTTACAGTAGTCCTCGACTTACGACCACTATGGAGCCCTTCTCCTCCCCTCCCCCGTTTCTGAAGCCAAGCGAGACCTTCGTTCATTCAGCTTTTGACCCATTTCGCAACCTTTCCTGCCGGAGTCGTTAAGCGAAGCACTATAGTTGCCAAGTTCTCAAGCCAGTTATTAAGTGAGTCCAGCTTCCCGGTTGATTTGAAGGGCACAAGAAAAGAGGGATCACGTGACCCCAGGACAACTGCAACCGTCATATATGTGAGTCCATTGCCCAGGGTCTGGATTTTGAGGACATATCCTGAGGATGCTGTAAGGGTCATCAGCGTGAAAAGCAAAAGATTATCATCATTGTTATTCTTTTTCTTACCAGTGGCGTTGAACGGTAACTTTCAATGGTCGCTAAATGAATTGTCATATGTCAAGGACTGGTTGTATTTTCATCTCAATGGACAGCTGAGTTCAAAGATCGATAGAGAATGAGAGCTGAATCCAAACCCTGAGGATAGGAAGAAAGAATTCGGACAAATGAAACTTTAAATTTTTATTTTAGCTGTCCTTTCCATCAAGTCATCTCTAAGTTCTGGTGATTTGCAAAAACACGGCTACTCCTCGACTTACAACCACAATTGAGCCCTAAATTTCCATGGCTAAGCGAGACAGTTCTTATTTTGCCGTGAATTGTGCTCCATTTCACGACCTTTCTTGCCCTAGTTGTTAAGTGAATCACTGCAGCTGTTAAACGAGTAGCACGGTTGTTAAGTGAATCCCGCTTCCCCGTGGACTTTGCTCATCAAACGGTCGCAAAAGGGGATCACATGACCCCCTGGGACACTGCAACCGTCATAGATATGAGTCAGTTGCCAAGGATCCGAAGTTAGGATCACCTGAATGGTTTTCACACATACGACGTGACCGCTCACGTCATAAGTGTGAAATCCAGACATAAGTCACCTTTTCCAGCGCCATTGTCACTTTGAATGATCACTACCTATAATTACATTTTGGGTTTTTTCCCCTTTTGTCCTGGGTATTGAAGTCGTCCTCTTTCTGGATTCACACGTTACGCTGAACCGTTTAAGTAGTCAGATAATCTTGGTAAAGATAAAGATTCCCCTCGCTCATATGTGCTAGTCGTTCCCCACTCTAGGGGGCGACGCTCATCTCCGTTTCAAAGCCGAAGAGCCAGTGCTGTCCAAAGACGTCTCCGTGGTCGTGTGGCCGGCATGACTCAACACCGAAGGCGCACAGAACGCTGTTCCCTTCCCACCAAAGGTGGTCCCTATTTTTCTACTTGCATTTTTTACATGCTTTCGAACTGCTAGGTTGGCAGAAGCTGGGACAAGTCACGGGAGCTCACTCCGTTACGCAGCATTGGGGATTCGAACCGCCAAACTGCCGATCTTTCTGATCGACAAGCTCAGCGTCTTAGCCACTCTAGCCACCACGTCACATAATCTGGGATTAAATGCTATATCCAGGTTGTAACTAAGGTATAGTTGGGGGAATGAGCTGCCCCCGGAGCTTCGTATAATCCCCGACCTCCGATCTTTCCGACGCGCCCTAAAAAGGTTGGCTTTTCCAGCAAGCCGGCCTGGCCTAAACAAAATAAAATAAATGATATATTATTGTTAATTTTAATCGAATTTTTTAAAATGTTATTGTTAATCTCAATTGGGTTTGTTTTTTGGATACTCTAATTTTATTTTATTTTTAACTTTTGTAATATGTGTTTTTTTTAATGTTGTACGCCGCCCTGAGTCCTTGGGAGAAGGGCGGCATATAATAAACCAAACCAAAACAGAAAGATTTATCCAAAACCATAAAAAAAGAAGGAATATTAAAACAGATATTTTGGTTGGTGGTATCTGCAGGTTTTTTTTTTAATTCTAATATTTTATGCCAGATTGGAATCGGAATTTATGGTGTTTTTCAAGGCGGGTCTTAAGTGGGTCATGTCCAATTGTAGCACCTTTTCTACCTGGGTTGTTAAGTGAATCATTCTGGTTGACTGAACCCCACGGTCGTTAAGCAAATCAGGTTTCCCTCGCTGATTTGGCTTGGTTTGGAAAGTCACATGACCTCGGGTTACCAAGCGCCCAAATTTTCATCATGTGACCACGAGGAAGCGGCCAGGGTTATACAGTTAGTCCTCGACTTACAACACCTCAGTTAGTGACCGTTCAAAGCAGGGGCAGGTTCCGGCTGCTGCTACGGCCAATTCGCTCAGGGACGCCCCCGCAGGCGCTTGCAGTACTAAAAAAAATGATTCTGCGCAAGCGCAGAAGCAAAAAAACAAGATGACGGCACCCTAGGCGGTTCGGGGGCGTGGCCAAACCGGTCTGAACCAGTAGGAACCCACCTCTGGTTCAAAGTTACCATGGCACTGACAAAGGTGAGTTGTGACTGTTTTTCACACTTACGACCATTGACAGAATTCAGAAGCTTGGCCACTGGCTGACATTTTTGACGGCTGCCGTGTCCTTCTGGGGTCAAGTCCTCTCCTTCTGTGACCTTCCAACCAGCAAAGTCAACCGGGAAGCCAGTTTCACTTAACAACCCCATGACTGACTTCAAAACCGCAGCGACCGCTACCTGTTGATCTCCGGGTGCGCCTCAAGGTGCTACTTACCACCCATAAAGCCCTTCATGGTAGTGGATCTGGGTACTTGAGAGACCGCCTCCTGCCAATTACCTCCTCGCGACCTATCAGATCCCACCGATTGGGCCTCCTCCGAGTTCCATCTGCCAGTCAGTGTCGACTGGCAACTACGCGGAGGAGAGCCTTTTCAGTAGTTGCTCCGACCCTTTGGAACGATCTCCCCGTGGAGATTCGTACCCTCACCACCCTCCAGACCTTCCGCACAGCCCTCAAGATCTGGCTATCCCGCCAGGCCTGGGGATAAAGATTGTAATCCGTCCCCGCCCGAATGATGAATGTTGCTTTATTCTTTTAATTATGTATTGTGTTATATGTCATTGTATGTATCCCCTCCTATATAAGTTGTAAGCCGCCCTGAGTCCCCGCAGGGAAAAGGGCGGCCTATAAATAAACTTATACAAATACAAATACAAATACAAATACATATACATATACATATACATATACATATACATATACATATACATATACATATACATATATACATATATACATATATACATATATACATATATACATATATACATATATACATATATACATATATACATATATACATATATACATATATACATATATACATATATACATATATACATATATACATATATACATATATACATATATACATATATACATATATACATATATACATATATACATATATACATATATACATATATACATATATACATATATACATATATACATATATACATATATACATACATACATACATACATACATACATACATACATACATACATACATACATACATATATATATATATATATATATATAGCAATAGCAGTAGACTTATATACCGCTTCATAGGCCTTTCAGGCCTCTCTAAGCGGTTTACAGAGAGTCAGCATATTGCCCCCAACAATCTGGGTCCTCATTTTACCCACCTCGGAAGGATGGAAGGCTGAGTCAACCCTGAGCCGGTGAGATTTGAACTGCTGACCTGCTGATCTAGCAGTAGCCTGCAGTGCTGCTTTTAACCACTGCGCCACCTTGGCTATATGTTATATTTGTCTGTGTGTTGCATTTTTGCTGATAAATAAATAAAGGGAGACTAGTATAGATCTATTTCAAGCTATTTAGCTCTCATCAGCTAGCCATACCCTTACTGGGATTCGAACTTGAACTGTTTTTACATATCCAGCAGTTATATTAACCTCTAAGCCACAAGCTCTCCTCCCTTATCAGCTGAGCCAGGGGAATGATTAAGTGTTTTGTCAAAGCATCTAGTGTGCCCAGATATGCCCCAAAAAGGGAAGACGTATGCTCCCTCTGGAAGCACAAGTCTCCGGTACCGCTAGGACGCGCACCTCACTTCTCCCCCACCCCACCTGCCACCCCTCTCACTCAAGAGACGGCGGGGAAAGGAAGCAGCCGGGATGAGGTTGCCATTGAGGCGGGGTGGGAGGTGGTCTTTTTGCACGGGAAGGGGTGGGGCGCGAGGTGTGTTGTGGGTTCTCTTTTTGCCCTGCCATTAGCCTTACCAGTAGGTACGATAAGGGCATGTGGGGTGCGTGGGGCATACCCTCCCCTTCCCCCCCTTCCGGCCTTGCCTCCTCACCTCGGTTGTTTGGGCGTAAAGCAAGCAGTGGAAATGGCGGGGACCAGCATTTAAGTAATGGGGGGTTATTTGGGGGGGGAGGGCTTATTTTTAGCACATGTCCTGAAAAGCCCAATTGGGCTTATTATCGGGACATGTCCTATTTTCGGGAAAAGAGACATACCTCTCCCACCCCAAATGCTTCGCTTATAGGAGAGGCAAAGAGGGGGGCAGTCAGCAAGGTCTCCATTCTAAGCCCCTCCCTCTTCCCTCTGAGTCATGTGACCCCAATCCCACGCAGCCTGCCCTTTGCACGGATTTGCACCAACAGCCAGAAGTGCAACACCGAAGGAGAGGAGTAGAAACACAGAGGCGTGTTTTTTTTCCCCTAGGCACAAGAAATGGAATCATTTTCAAGCATCTTCCACCACCCCCTCCTATGCTTATGACAGCTAAGGGGCTGTGGGGTGGGGAACGATTCTTAAAAACCTGTTTTTTTTCAGAGTGTAATTTTTTATTTTTTGGGGTAAGAGTTTGCTTCTAACATTTCTGTTCCGAAGCAGATGGGGTCCTCCACTTTCTTGAGTTATTATTTTAATATGCGTTCCCTTTACGGCTCCATCCTTTGGCAACGATAAAATAGAGCAGACCCCGATTTTTGTAGCTTGGCTGGGGGGGGGGGGGGGAGAAGAGGAAAAGGGAACCGGACAACATGAATGGAGGGCTGGCACCAGGTTCCTGCCAGTTCTAACCTCTTCTCTAGAAGAGGTTCCACAAATCTACAGTGCCGTTTAGAACCAGTTCCAGCTCCTTCCTCCCGCCCGTCCGCCTGTCATCAAGATGAAGACCGAGAGGAGGAATTCTGGGAGTTGAAGTCCACAAGTCTTAAAGCTGTCAAGTTTGAACACCCTGGGGTTTTTTTCTAAAGGGTTAGGGGTGCGAGGGTCTTGTAACTTGACAGCTTTAAGACTTGCGTGCTTCAAATGCCAGAGTTTCTGAGCCAACATTTTGGTTGCTAAGCAAGAGCGTTGTCAAGTGAGTTTCACCACATTTTACAAGTTGGCCACGCCCACCCAATCACATGACTGCCAAGCCACTCCCACCCAGTCACATGGTCGGCAAGCCACTCCCACAAAGTAGGCCACACCTACAGAAGAGGTTCTAAAAAATTTTGAAACCCACCACTGGCTGGCACGCAGACACAAACACAACTTGTGCAATGCGTGTTCGCATGCACACTGGGCCACCACTGGTGTGAGTCGAGCTTGTGTTGAGATTTCGTTCACCTTTGCTAAGGGGTGGATTGCTAAGAGCCGAGGTGGCGCAGTGGTTAGGGTGCAGTACTGAAGGCCACTACAGCTGACTGTTATCTGCAGTTCAGCGGTTCTAATCTCACCGGCTCAAGGTTAACTCAGCCTTCCATCCTTCCGAGGTGGGTGAAATGAGGACCCAGACTGTGGGGGCAATATGCTGACTCTGTAAACAGCTTAGAGAGGGCTGAAAGCTCTATGAAGCAGTATATAAGTCTAACTGCTATTGCTAACTGCTATTGCTATTGGATTGTTACTACTTGTTTTCTCCTTCTCCTCCTTTTCATTCTCTTCCTCCTCTTCCTCCCCCTACACCCCTTTCTTCTTCTTGTCCATTACTCTTTCACCCTCTCTTGTCCCTTCTCCTTCTCCTGCTCCTCCGTTCCTTCTCCTCTCCTCTTCCTCCTCTTCCTCTGCTCTTCCTCCATCTCCTCCTTCCTCTTCCCCTTCCTCTCATTTCTCTTCTTCCTCCTCCCCTTCTTTGGAGGTCCTGGAACCATAGACTCCTTGGCTTGGAAAGGACCCTGGGAGGTATGTCATAGAATCATAGATTTGGAGGGCTGGAAGGGTCTTCCAACCCAGGGGTCTCCAACCTTTGCCACTTTAAGACTTGTGGACTTCAACTCCTCCTCCTCCTCCTCTTCCTCTTCTCTTCCTCCTCCTCCTTCCTCTTCCCCTTCCTCTCATTCCTCTTCCTTCTCCTCCTCTTCTTTGGAGGTCATAGAACCATAGACTCCTTGGCTTGGAAAAGACCCAGAGGGTCATAGAATCATAGATTCGGAGGGCTGGAAGGGTCTTCCAACCCAGGAGTCTCCAACCTTTGCCACTTTAAGTCTTGTGGATTTCAACTCCTCCTCCTCCTCTTCTTCCTCTTCTCTTTCTCCTTCCTCTTCCCCTTCCTCTCATTCCTCTTCCTCCTCCTCCTCCTCTTCTTTGGAGGTCATAGAACCATAGACTCCTTGGCTTGGAAAGGACCTAGGGGAGTGGGATGATCATAGAATCATAAACCCCTCCAGCCCAGGGGGGTCTCCAACCTTGGTCACTTTAAGACTTGTGGACTTCAACTCCCAGAATTCCTCAGCCAGCTGGGAGTTGAAGTCCACAAGTCTTAAAGAGGCCAGGGTTGGAGACCCTTCTTCCAGCCCCTTCTCTGGCCCAGGGCTGCATCCTTCCGACCACTTCCGACACAAGCGGCTACTATCCCGAGAAAGCAACTGGCAAGGAGATTTAAATAGCTTTGGCCATTTGTTTGGAAGAAACTTGCAAAAAGAAAAAAGAAAGGAAGGAAGAAAGAAAGACACCACCAGGAGTGCTGGCAGCTCAAACGTTCGTCTGTCAGCTGTCAGTTGTTACTGATCTGGATGGGGTGGGGGGTGGGGGGGAAAGTTGGCATTATTATTATTATTTTCACCCCCTTTAAAATAAAAAAGACTACCTTCTGGCAACTTCCACAGATCGCCCAGCCACCCCGCTGAGCCCGCGTCTGCGAAAGGGGAATAAACAGAACATGGATGAGAAAAATAACAGGAACCCCCCCCCCCCCGATGCCTCGAACTGAGGAGGATACAACACGTGTTGTTATGAGACGCTGCCTCCGAAACTTAAATCTGGATCGATGGATTAAATGGATGGATACCTGGCATTTCCCCCCCCTAATTTAGTGATGGAAACGATTGTGGCATCAAAACAAGATGGGGAGAAAAACCACACACACAGAGACACACAACTCCCACACAAAAATCATAGCACCACCAAGATGTTTTCCCTGGGCATCCTTTTAAAACCGGGAATGCATATTTCTAGTCCTTATGGATCTCCTGAAACAGGTGGGAAAAGGAATAGAATAGAATAACAGAGTTGGAAGGGGCCTTGGAGGTCTTCTAGTCCGACCCCCTGCTTAGCCAGGAGAATAGGTTGTCCCCCTCTCCTTTGGGGCAGCCTTTCAAATACTGGAAGACTGCTATCATGTCCCTCCCCGGTCCTTCTTTTCTTTAGATTAGCCAAACCCAATTCCTGCAACCGTTCCTCATATATGAGTGTTAACAAACTGGTACTCAACCCAGACAAGACCGAGTGGCTGTTGTGTTTCCCTCCCAACAATTTGGCCAGTGTTCCATCGCTCAGGCTGGGGGGTCAAATTTTACACCCCTCAGATAGGGTTCGCAACTTGGGAGTCCTCCTGGACCCACAGCTGACTTTTGACCATCATTTGTCGGCTGTGACCAGGGGGGCATTTGCCCAGGTTCGCCTGGTCCACCAGTTGCGACCCTACCTGAACCGGAGGCTCTCGCAACAGTCACTCGAGCCCTTGTGATCTCTAGGCTGGAATACTGCAATGTGCTCTACATGGGGCTGCCCTTGAAGAGCATTTGGCGACTGCAGTTAGTCCAGAATGCAGCCGCACGAGTGATAGTGGCGCACCGCGGTTCGCCCACATAACACCTATCCTCCGCGAGCTGCACTGGCTACCTGTCGATCTCCGGGTGCGCTTCAGGGTATTACTTACCACCTTTAAAACCCTCCATGGTAGTGGATCTGAGTACTTGAGAGACCGCCTCCTGCCGATTACCTCCCTCCGACCAATTAGATCACACAGATTGGGCCTCCTCCGAATTCCATCCGCCAGTCAATGCCGACTGGCGACTACGTGGAAGAGAGCCTTTTCAGTAGCAGCTCCGACCCTGTGGAACGACCTCCCGTCGAGATTCGCACCCTCACCACCGTCCAGACCTTCCGCACAGCCCTCAAGACCTGGCTATCCCGTCAGGCCTGGGGATAAGTTTCTAATTCACCCCGCCCGAGTGTTGAGTGCTGAATGAAAGTTGTGTTTTACTGTTTATTTTATTCATATATTGTTTATGTTTTTATATTGCACCCCCCTTTCCCTATGAATGTAAGCCGCCCTGAGTCCCCTCAGGGAAAAGGGCGGCCTATAAATTCCCAATAAACTAAACTAAACTAAACTAAACTAAATTTTTAAGCCCCCAGGCCCTTAATTATCTCTGTTGTTATTGTTTATCCCATCTTTGTTGGAGACCACGGGCCGAGGATGAAAGGGACCTTGGAGGTCTTCTAGTCCAACTACCTCCTCAGGCAGGAAACCCTACACCACTTCAAACAAATGGTTATCCAATCTCTTCTTAAAAACGTCCAGTGTTGCAGCATTCACAACTTCTGGAGGCAAGCTGTTCCACTGATTAATTGTTCTAACTGTCAGAAAATTTCTCCTTAGTTCTAAGTTGCTTCTCTCCTTGATTAGTTTCCACCCATTGCTTCTTGTCCTGCCTTCAGGTGCCTTGGAGAATAGCTTGACTCCCACTTCTTTATGGCAGTCCCTGAGATATTGGAAGACTGCTATCATGTCTCCCCTAGAAGAGCTGCAAAGATGATTATAGGACTGGAGGCTAAAACACATAAAGAACTATTGCTGGAATTGGATATGTCTAGTTTAATGAAAAAAGGACTAGGAGTGACATGATAACAATATTCCAATATTTGAGGGGGTACAACAGAGAAGAGGGAGTCCATCTTTTCTCCAAGGCACCCGAGAGTAGAACAAGAAGCAATGGGTGGAAACTAATCAAGGAGAGAAGCAACTTAGAACTGAGGAGAAATTTCCTGACAGTTAGAACAATTAATCAGTGGAACAACTTGCCACCAGAAGTTGTCAATGCTCCAATACTGGATGTTTTTTCAGAAGATGTTGGATAACCATTTGTCTGAAACGGTATAGGGTCTCTGCTTGAGCAGGGGTTGGACTAGAAGACCTCCAAGATCCCTTCCAACTCTGTTATTCTATTCTACAGCCATGGTTTGCAGGCTGAATCAAAGTTCAGGCCCTCAGCACAAAAGGGAGCAGCGGGTGTTTTTAGCGACGGTCACAAGGCAAAGTGAGGTGGGCTTTCTGATTCATTGGGGACAGCTGACGAGATCGTATCTGATTTGCGGTTTTGATTGTTGACGGGAGCGGAAGGACGGGGCGAGTGAAGCCTTCCGTTTCAGGAAAACGTCTGCACGCATATCGAAGCATTTCAACAAACGAAGGGTCTCTCCATCTCTCCTTGACTCAAAGCCTGAAATGGTTTG
Source organism: Thamnophis elegans (assembly GCF_009769535.1). Lineage (NCBI taxonomy): Eukaryota > Metazoa > Chordata > Lepidosauria > Squamata > Natricidae > Thamnophis > Thamnophis elegans. The sequence continues at coordinate 37,749 of NW_022473582.1, forward strand.
CTTGACAGCCTGCCCCGGGTGTAAATCCTGCTCTCCTTATTAACACTGCCCAATAAGGGCACACAGGTGGGTGAATTTTGCCAGCATCCATTTCTTGCTCCCTTTCGGTATCAGTGGCACCTGGTGAAAACCAACAATAGGTGTGTGTGTTTTTGTGTGTGTCTGTGTGTGTGTCTGTCCCTTCAAGTCGGTCTTCACTCCTGCCAAGATTTCAGAAGTAATTTCAAAAAAAGGACTAGGGGAGACACGATAGCTGTCTTCCAATGTCTCAGGGGCTGCCACAAAGAAGAGGGAGTCAAACTATTCTCCAAGGCACCTGAGGGTAGAACAGAAGCAATGGGTGGAAACTAATCAAGGAGAGAAGCAACTTAGAACTGAGAAGAAATTTCCTGACAGTGAGAACAATTAATCAGTGAACAGAAGTTGCCTCCAGAAGTTGTGAATGCCCCAACACTGGAAGTCTTTAAGAAGATGCTGGATAGCCATTTGTCTGAGACGGTATAGGGTTTCCTGCCTAGGCAGGGGGTTTGGACTAGAAGACCTCCAAGGTCCCTTCCAACGTTCTCTTCTCTTCTCTTCTAATGTGCCCTTGCTGGCTTCCTAGGGCTGAGACAGAGGGATTGGCTCAAGATCATTCAGCTGGCTTTCCTGCCTAAGATAGCACTAGAACTCATCATTTCCTGGTGATTGGCCAAATGTCAGCCAGCCAGCTCTTAAACCTAAGACTGAACTAGAACTCAGCATCTCCTAGTGATCGGCTCAAAACCCAATTGGTTTTATGACTAAGATGAGATGAGAGTTGCTGCTCCTAGCGATTGGCCCAACCAATTTTCCTGTCTAACATGGGACTAGAATTCACCGTCTCCTGGTGATTGGCCCAAAGTCATCCAGCCAGCTTTCATCTTTAAGACAGAACTAGAACTCACTGTCTCCTGATTGGCCCAAAGTCATCCAGCCAGCTTTCATCTCTAAGACAGAACTAGAACTCCCAGTCTCCTGGTGATAGACCCAAAGTCACCCATCCAGCTTTCATCTCTAAGACAGAACTAGAACTCACTGTCTCCTGATGATAGGCCCAAAGTCACCCCAGCCAGCTTTCATCTCTAAGACAGAACTAGAACTCCCAGTCTCCTGGTGATTGGCCCAAGTCATCCAGCCAGCTTTCATCTATAAGACCGAACTAGAACTCACCGTCTCCTGGTGATTGGCCAAAGTCATCCAGCCAGCTTTCATCTTAAGACAGAACTAGAACTCCCAGTCTCCTGGTGATAGACCTAAAGTCATCCAGCCAGCTTTCATCTATAGACCGAACTAGAACACACTGTTGCCTGGTGATAGACCCAAAGTCATCCAGCCAGCTTTCATCTATAAGACCGAACTAGAATTCACCGTCTCCTGGTGATTGGCCACAGTCACTTAAGGACTGCTTAATGACTGCAGCATTTGCTTATGAATGCTACATTTGCTTAACAACCACCATAAAAAAGGTCGGTCATATGAGCGAGCCCCCTTTACAACTCTCACATCCTGCCACCATAATGGCCAGTCCTAAGTTGAGGACTGCAGTCCTAAGTTGAGGACTACCTCTAATCCTCCCCCCCTCCCCTATTTTCCAGTGAAACCGAAACTCTCGGGGGAATTCCTGTCATGTCCGGCTGAATGGTGATTGCTCTATTTAAGCTTTTTAAAAGCTTTGTTTTAAACCACGAGTCCCCAAATTATCGGACTTCAGGGACCACTAAATTCATAATTTTAAATCCCGCAGACCACAAATATGGTTTGCCTAATGACCGGCTGGGTGGGCGTGGCTAGGTTGCCATGTGACTGGATGGGCGTGGCCAACTCGATGTCACTCACGTCAAGGGGCGCCTCGCCAGCTCTAATCGCCCCTCCCCCAGCCCACTCGGGCTCCTTAGGGCCCCAACAGAAGCAGTTGCTGGAGCAGAGCAGCCACCAGGAGAAAGAGTTGGCAAAACAGCTCAGCTCAAATTGGATCTGACCGAGAAGGAGGCTCAGCAGAAGCACCTCACTGAGGACTAGGAGCATGGGCTTTCCAAGCAGAGGGAAGACCTGCGGAAGTGCAAGGCCAGGTACCGGCGCCTGGAGGCTCACTGGGCTGAGATGGTCAGCCAATTCCAGGCCATGATGCAGTCCCACTGGAACGAGGCCCTCCGGCTCTTTGCCACCAGCGGCGCTTCCCTCCAGCCTTCGCCCAAAGCCCCCCACCAGGAGGCTGAAGCAGACCCTAAGTTGTAATTTCTTGCCCCCCTTCAACCCCCACAAAAAGACCCCGAAGGGGGAGACTCTCTGCAGCAACACAAGCGTTCATTGCACGTATCCGTCCCAGGGGGCGTAATTTGAGGATCCCCGATTTAGTGCAATAATAAAAAGTGCAATAATTTTTCTGTGGATCTGCTGTTTAATTTTAAACATCGTCTGATCATTACAAATTTGGATGCAAATTTTGGAAAGCAACCCATTCTTAGCCGGAAAACAGCTCGGACAAAGAAGCATTTTCGACTTGATGAGGTGTGACAACGTTGGAGACATGCCCACCAAACCCCCTCGCACTGTCCGGGGTGCAGCGGCTGTTTTTTCCAATTGTTTCGGTCAAAAGCTGGGACAGGCAGGCCTCGTCTTCCATCTTCCCAAGCTCAAATTCTTGAACCGGGGCCAAGATAAAGAACAGAAGTTGCCCACCATCATCTAACAGACCTTGCGGAACAATTGACAAACCGAGATTCGTATTTCAAAAGAAATAAATTGTCTGACAGGTGGAGGGTTTGCTTGTTTCTAGCCAGTCCTCCATTGGATTTTCTAGCTTGGTGTTCAGCCTCAGGAACTTGAAGATGGGTGGACTTCAACTCCCAGAATTCCCCAGCTGGCATGATTTAAGATGGGTGGACTTCAACTCCCAGAATTCCCCAGCTACGATGCTTTAAAATGGGTGGACTTCCACTCCCAGAATTCCCCAGCCAATGTGCTTTAAGATGGGTGGACTTCAACTCCCAGAATTCCCCAGAAAACATGATTTAAGATGGGTGGACTTCCACTCCCAGAATTCCCCAGAAAACATGATTTAAGATGGATGGACTTCAACTCCCAGAATTCCCCAGCTGGCATGATTTAAGATGGGTGGACTTCAACTCCCAGAATTCCCCAGCTGGCATGATTTAAGATGGGTGGACTTCAACTCCCAGAATTCCCCAGCTGGCATGATTTAAGATGAGTGGACTTCAACTCCCAGAATTCCCCAGCTGGCATGATTTAAGACGGGTGGACTTCAGCTCCCAGAATTCCCCAGCTGGCATGATTTAAGACGGGTGGACTTCAGCTCCCAGAATTCCCCAGCTGGCATGATTTAAGACGGGTGGACTTCAACTCCCAGAATTCCCCAGCTGGCATGATTTAAGATGAGTGGACTTCAGCTCCCAGAATTCCCCAGCTGGCATGATTTAAGATGAGTGGACTTCAACTCCCAGAATTCCCCAGCTGGCATGATTTAAGACGGGTGGACTTCAACTCCCAGAAGCTGGCTGGGGAATTCTGAAATGTTATCTTATGAAAATGCAGAATTGACCTTGGAGACAAGCACCGATTCACATGTCTGGCCCAAACGCACATCAATCTCAGGTTTAGCCAACCGTAACAGGGAGGATTTGAAAAAATGAATCCCACCGCCCAACCCTTCCCTCTCGTCAAGTAATTATGTGTTATTTCCCATCGATTTTCCACTCTCTTTTTCAGGGAGATTTTGCTTGCTCCCGAGAAGAGCTCCTGTAGATTGGAAAAGGGAAAATAAATGGAAACCTGGAGTAAACCACGATCGGGAAGAGGCGGAACGGAACGACAGTTCTCCTGCGCCTCCCTCGCATTGTTAAAAAACGGGCCTCTGCAGCCGGCGAGCTTGTTAGTAAACAAATTAAGCCAGTGAAATAATATGTTTGCATTTCCCTTTCTGTTGAACGCATAAAATAAATACGAACAGCAGGGCCGGCCTGTTTATTTAAGGATATTTACTCCGTATTTTGACTAGCCAACATTGACAGTTTATGTTACAGGAGGGTATAATGAGGAAGGCTCGCTTCTCTCTGTCATTAAGGAACTGCAGATTTGATCTCCGGGGGAAAAGGATAAAATATTTGCCCGAAGAATAGTTAAATTGTAGAGTGTAAAAACTCTGCATAAAAGAGAATTCCATGTTTGGAGTGCATCTCTAAAATGTAGTTCTTGGCTAGAGGTAATTCGTAATTAATAATTCGTAATTTAATGAGCTTATATGCCGCCCAATCCCGGAGGAGTATGGGCGGCTTACAAATACGAGATAAAATAAAATAACAAATAGGGGAGAGAAACAAAACAGTTTAAAAAACACAACATACATTTGGCTTAGCTAGGGGTTGGACCTGATTTATAAATCAGCAACCCCAGGCCTGTCGGAACAGCCAGGTTTTGGCGGCTTTTTGGAAGGCCGCGAGAGTGGGAAGGGTCCGGATCTCTGCTGGTAGCTCGTTCCACAGTTCTCGACCAGAGGTGATATTCAGCCGCTTCGGACGGGTTCGCCCGAGCTGGTAGTGGAAAACCGTGACCCGACAAAAGCGTGAATGTCATAAGCGCGCCGACAACACCGCGGCGCTAAAACCGCAATGTCAAAAGCGCGCCGACAACAGCGCGCCGACAACAGCGCACCAACAGAAGCGCGATTTAATTTAAGGTAAGGTTTAGAGTTAGGTTTAGGGTTAGGTTTAGGGTTAGGGTTAGGGTTAGGGTTACGTTACAGCGCGCTTCTGTCGGCGCGCTTTTGTCAGCGCGCTTTAGGGCTAATTCGTCGCTCATTTGTCGCGCGGTTTTGTCACCGCGCTTTAGTCACTGCGGTTTAGTCAGGCGCGCTTTTGTTGTGCGCGCATTTGTGGTGGAACTGTGGAAAACAGAGCTGGGCCCAGCCAAACCCCCTGTCTCTATGCCGTCCTATTTAGGCACGTTTTCCAGCAAGCCGCATGGGCGATCAAAAAGCATTTGCGAACTGGTAGGGAAAGTAAGTGAACGCCACCCCTGTCCTCGACTTATGACCATTTATTTAGTGATCGTTCGAAGTTGCAACTGTGCTGGAAAAAAGTGACTTGTGACCACTGACAACTGTCGCAAGCATTTGCCTGCTCATGGGATCAAAATTCAGCTGCCTGGCAACTGACTCGTATTTATGACGGTCGCAGTGTCGTACCCCCCCCGGGGTCAGGCGATTCCCCTTTTGCAAACCTTCTGGCAAGCAAAGTCATTGGGAAAGCCAGATTCACTTAACAACGGTGTTACTAATTTAAAAACTGCAGTGATTAACAACTGCGGCGAGGAAGAGCGTAAAATGGAGCAAAATTCATTTAGCCAATGGCTCACACAGCGGCAAAATTTGGGGCTCAATTGCGGTCGTAAATTGTACTTTTTCAGCGTTGTTGTGACTTCAAACACTCGCTCAGCAAACTGTTATAAGTCAAGGACTACCTGTAGTTTATTAGAGATGAAATGTATTGCAGTAGCACAAAGCCGGAACTGAAAATCACGCGCCCAAATCCCTAAATTCTATTCCCCCCACCCCCACTCCTTAACTGTTTCTCATTGCCCACTGTGTGTAACCAATCAGGTTCAGGCAAGATGTTTTCCTAACGGCCAATCCAACCACAGTTTGGTATGCAGCTCCCTCCTTCTTCCAGCTGGGTGACATTGAGGCAGCATCTCAAGAAGATACAGCTTTACTTTCGCTTCCCCGAGCATTTCCCCTACTCATCCTCCCTCCCAGGGGTGGGTTTCAACCGGTTCGCGGCAGTCCCCGCGAACTGGTTGGTCGGCGAACCCGGAAGTAAGTAACTTCCGGGAACGGCGAAGGGCCCACCCGCCCGCCCGCGCTCCTTACCCAGTTTTGACGAGTTCTGCGCTTCCACGCATGCGCAGGACACATACAGCGCCTGCGCGATCCTCCAGGAGCAGCTGGAGCATCGCACAGATGCTAGTACGCATGCGTGCGCTGCGCGCGTGCACGAGGATGCCGCCGGCCCCGTTCCAACCGAAGCAGAAGCAAGCATAATGTGGCAGCTGACATGCACCCCTCCCCAAAAAAGATACAATCGACCCGGTTCTGAAGTGCCGACGCCCCCCACCCCACCCACTGAGCAGTCATATGGCCGTATTTCGAGAGTTTGGCAATCACATTTATGGCTGTTTGTGGCACCCTTCCATCATATGAGCTGAGGTGGCGCAGTGGTTAAATGCAGCACTGCAGGCTACTTCAGCTGATTGCAGTTCAGCAGTTCGGCTGTTCAAATCTCACCGGCTCAAGGTTGACTCAGCCTTCCATCCTTCCGAGGTGGGTAAAAAATGAGGACCCAGACTGTGGGGGCGATATGCTGACTCTGTAAAACCGCTTAGAGAGGGCTGAAAGCCCTATGAAGCGGTATATAAGTCTAACTGCTATTGCTATTGCTATATAACTAGAATTTATGATGTTTTGGCCAAAAATAAATCGTGTATTTCCAAAAACAAACAAACCCCACAGCGAACAATAAGTTCACTTAACAACCGATGGGCTTAGCAAGGGAAATTCTGACCCTAATTCTGGGCATAAGTCGAGGACTATAGAAGTGGATGCAAAGAACTCAGAACAGTAGCAGATACAGGTTGAATGAATTTAAGATTTTGAGCAGGATCTGATGTATTTGCTTAGATTTCTGCAATAAGACTAAAGGGAGACAAGATTGCAAATCTTCCTATTATTATCCTACAAATAATTCTTCTTTATTTATTTGGTTTTTTTAAAAAAATATTCAATTGATACTGCCACCCAACTCAAATCAATGTCTCTGGAGGGCGAACCGTCATAAAATCAATTAAAACGGAACGACAAGCACAATGCAAATGTAAATACAGAAAGCCCTCAAATTGTGACCGGGTGTTACGACGGACCTTCCCAGACCTACTAAAAACCCAGTTTTAATTGTGGTCTCAAAAATTATAAAATGACAATGTCAACAGCTTATAAGGAAAATTTGTAGAAGATGTTTTACACCTTGTGGCACCTACCCACAACGAGAATAGCAAGAATGTCCAAGAATAAATCGGAAAGTGTTGGAAATGTCATCAGACGCCGGGATCATACTACCACATGTGGTGGACTTGAACAGAAGCTAAAAGGTATTGGATTAAAATCCACATGAGGTTGGAGGAAAACGACACAGAAACGCATAGACTTTAAACCAGAGACTCTTTTATTGGGTATTATACCAGATACATACAATAAAGACTTGAAATATTTGATCGTAAATACTTTAACAGCAGCCAGAATTGTATTTGCAAAAAAATTGGAAAAATGAGAAAATACCAACGCAGGAGGAAGTTATTCGAAAAACAACGGAATGTGCTGAAATGAGTAAATTGACATTTGAAATCACAGAACAGGAGGATTAACAATTTTATAAGATTTGGGACTTGTTCTATCAATGGATACAATTATCATAATCTTGAATTGTAATAATAGAATGTGATAGGTGATACCATAAAGACACATTAGTATTATATAGATTATATAGATTTATAACAATGTAATGGAGCATTGGTATATATATCTATGAATTGCATATTTAGAATATTTTGTTTAAAATGAAGAAATAATAATTGCAGTTGAATATATGAGACACAATGAAAAAAAATGTATTTATATACATTTGATAGATATTCTATGGTTTTACATACAATTGAAAGTAATGATACACAAATATAAAATGTTGGTGAACCATATAGATAGAGATAGATAGATAGATAGATAGATAGATAGATAGATAGATAGATAGAAACAGACAGACAGACAGACAGACAGACAGACAGATATAGATATATATTGCCCTCAAATACTGGAAGACTGCTATCATGTCCCTCCCCAGTCCTTCTTTTCTTTAGATTAACCAAACCCAATTCCTGCAACCGTTCCTCATATGCTTAAGGCCCTTAATTATCTTTATTGTTATTGTTTATCCCCTCTTTGTTGGGGGACTATGGGCAGAGGATGATGGGACTAGGGGGCAGAGGATGAAAGGGATAAGGGGCAGGAGACAGGATGATGGGGCTTGGAGGCAGGGCACAGAGGATCTAGGTTGCAGCAGAGGATGATGGGCCTAGGGGGAGAGGATGATGGGGGTTGGAGGAGAGTGCAAAGGATCTTGAGGATTGACGGCAAAGGGCAGAGGATGATGGGGCTTGCAGACAGGGAACGGAGAATGAAGGGACAGCAAAGGATGATGGAGCTATGGGGCAGAGGATGATGGGGGTTGGGGGACAAGGGGCTGATGATGAATGGAAGATGGAGGGGAGAGCCAAGGATCTTGGGGATTGGTAGCAAGGGGCAGAGGATGATGGGGCTTGGAGGCAGGGCACAGAAGATGAAGGGGGCAGCAGAGGATGATGGGCCTTGGGGACCCAGGCGGTCCGGGGACGCTGGGCCAGGCAGAGAACGGGAAAAGGGTGACCTTCATAGTGGACATATCTTGCCCTTCCTTTCCCGGCTGGACCTAATCAACACCAAATTGCAGCTTCAGAATTTGGGGGTGTCATCAGATGCGATGATCCCTCCTGAAAAAAAGCCAATTGGGTTCCTTATCCTGAATCCCCAGCGCAGCCCTTGGAGATTCGGGGTGCGGGTGGGAGAGAGAGAGAGAGAAGCCAGTTGCCCAGCAACCCCCTTCCTGCTCCCCCTCCTCCTCCTCTTCCTCCCCCTCCTCCAGCTGAAGGAGAGGGGGAGCCCCCTCCTCCTCTTCCTCCTCCACCCCAATTAGCCCGGCCTCAAAGCCCTTCTCCGGAGTGGGGAGTGGGGGGGGGGCTCCTTGCCAGGCCGGCTAATTGGGGTGCGGGCAGCTCCACGGAGCCCGCCGGGCAGCGGAGAGGAGGAGGAGGAGGACGGGGAACGGCGGAGCCTCCCGCCTCCCACCAAGAGAAGCGGCGATGTTCAAAGGCGCGCCGGGCGGCCAGAGACTTGAAAGCTGACCTAGATCCAGGCAGCCAGCAGCGCCGCAAATTGGGGGGGTCGGAAAGAGGAGAGGGAGGGGCGGGTGGGGGGGAGAAGATGGGGAGCCCCGGGAAGGGAGAGAAGAGGAGGGTTTGCTCTTCCCTTCCCTTCTATTCTAGTGTATATTCTATTCTCTGATATATTCTGTTCTCTATATTTTGTTCTCTTCTCTTGTATATCCTCTCCTCTCTCCTCTTCTTTTCTCTATATTCTCTTCTATTTTCTATATTCTCTTCTCTTGGTATATTCTATTCTCTCCTCTCTTCTCTTCTCTATATTGTATTCTAATTCTATTCTTCTCTTTCTTCTGTTTATATTCATGACCTGTTCTTTTCTCCTCTCTCTCATTTTTTTTTCTCTTTACTTTCTATTCCCTCTCTTCTATATATTCTATTCTATTCGCTATATCTCTTCTCTTGTATATTCTATTCCTTTTCTCTTCTCTATATTCTCTTCATCTTTATGTTCATTCTACCCCTTCTTCTCTATTCCTTTCTATCATCTATATTCTATTCTCTTGTAATTCTATTCTCCCTCTCTTCTCATAATTCTCTTCTATTCGCTATATTCTATTCTTTGTATATGTCTATTACCGCTTCTCTTCTTCCTCTATATTTCTCGTCTATGCTCTATATCTCTCTTCTCTTTAGTCTGTATAATCTCTTCTCTTGATATTCTCTTCTCTCTTCTCTTCTTATTCTCTTCTTCTCTTTTTCCTCCCTCTTATTTCACTTTTTTATTTATTTTTATTTCATTTCATTTTTATTATTTGTAGCATAGCATACACTGAGGTATTTTAATGAGTGAAAACATAGAATAACAAGAGTTGGAAGGGGACTTTGGAGGTCATCCCGTCAATTCCCTTCACAAGCAGGAGACCCTGGCCTACACCATCTCAGACAAATGGCTGTCCAGTCTATTCTTGTGTTTGTTTGTTTTTATTTCATTTTTTTATTATTTTATTTTATTTTTATTTTATTTATGTATTCTTTTATTTATTTTATTTTTATTTTATTTATTTTTTATTTTATTTCTTTTATTTTTATTTTATTCTTTTATTTTTTTATTTTATTTCTATTTTTTTATTTCTTTTATTTTTAAATTTATTTTATTTATTTTGTTTTATTTATTTTTATTTTATTTCTTTTACTTTTTATTTTATTTTTCCTGGCTGGTTGCCAACAGCGGAGAGGTGACACGGGGCTGGATCCAGGCGGTTTATTACCGCCTCCCTTCGGGAGGGGCACTTCCCCGCCGCACTTAAACGGCGGTGGTAGACCCCTCCTGAAGAAACCATCCTTGGATCCAGCCGTCCTTAACAACTTCCGTCCAGTCTCCAACCTCCCCTTTGTGTGGAAGGTTGTTGAGAAGGTGGTGGCCTCCCCGCTTCAGCGGTCCTTGGAGGAAGCCAGTTACCTAGACCCATTCCAGTCCGCTTCAGGCCTGGTTACAGCATAGAAACCACTTGGTCGCATTGACCGATGATCTCTGGAGAGCCAGGATGGAGGCCACGCCTCCATCTTAGTTCTCCTTGACCTCTCGGCGGCTTTCGATACCATCGACCATGGTATCCTTCTGCGACGACTGCGGGAGGTGGGAGTGGGAGGCACTGTTCTGCAGTGGTTCTCCTCCTACCTCTCGGACAGGCGCAGTCGGTGTTGGTTGGGGGCAGAGATCGACCCCTAGGCCCCTAACATATGGGGTGCCACAGGGGTCGGTCCTGTCCCCCCTACTATTTAACATCTACATGAAACCGCTGGGCGAGATCATTCGGGGGCATGGGATAAATATACCATCATATGCGGACGACGATACGCAGCTGTATCTGTCCGCCCCATGCCAACTCAATGAAGCGGTGGACGTGATGAACCAGGGTCTTGAAGCCGTTAGGGACTGGATGAGGGCTAACAAGCTTGTACTCAACCCGGAAAAGACCGAGTGGCTGTTGTGTTTTCCTCCCAATAATTTGGCCAGTGGTTCCATCCCTCAGGCTGGGGGGTCAATATTACACCCCTCAGACGACAGTCGCAACTTGGGAGTCCTTCTGGATTCACAGCTGACCTTTGACTACCATCTGTCGGCTGTGACCAGGGGGGCATTTGCCCAGGTTCGCCTGGTGCGCCAGTTGCGACCCTACCTGAACCGGGAAGGCTCTCACAACAATCACTCGTGCCCTTGTGACCTCTAGGCTGGAATACTGCAATGTGCTCTACATGGGGCTGCCCTTGAAGAGCATCCGGCGACTTCAGCTAGTCAGAATGCGGCCCGCGCGAGTGATTGTGGGTGCACCCCGGTTCGCCCACATAACCCTATCCTCCGCGAGCTGCACTGGCTACCTGTTGATCTCCGGGTGCGCTTCAAGGTGCTACTTACCACCTACAAAGCCCTTCATGGTAGTGGATCTGGGTACTTGAGAGACCCGCCTCCTGCCAATTACCTCCTCGCGACCCATCAGATCGATAGATTGGGTCTCCTCCGCGTTCCATCTGCCAGTCAGTTGCCGACTGGCAACTACGCGGAGGAGAGCCTTTTCAGTAGCAGCTCCGACCCTTGGAACGATCTCCCCGTGGAGATTCGTACCCTCACCACCCTCCAGACCTTCCGCACAGCCCTCAAGACCTGGCTATTCCGTCAGGCCTGGGGTTAAAGATTATAATCCATCCCCGCGCCCGAATGATGAATGTTGCTCTATTCTTTAATTATGTATCGTCCTATATGTCATTGTATGTACCCCCCTCCTGCAGAAGTTTAAGCCGCCCTGAGTCCCCTCAGGGAAAAGGGCGGCCTATAAATAAACTTAAACAAACAAACAAACATTCTTTTATTTCTTTTATTTTATTTCTTTTATTCTTTTATTTATTCTTTTATTCTTTTCTTTTCTTTTATTTATTTATTTATTTTATTATTTTATTTAGTTTATTTTATTTATTTTATTTAGTTTATTTATTTTATTTATTTTATTTATTTTATTTATTTTATTTATTTTATTTATTTTATTTATTTATTTATTTATTTATTTTATTTATTTTATTTTATTTATTTTATTTTATTTTTACTTATTTTATTTATTTTTATTTATTATTATTGTATTTATTTATTGTTTAAGTTATTTTATTTATTTTGTTTTATTTATTTTTATTTTATTTATTTTATATTTTATTTTATTTTATTTTATTTCTTTCTTTCTTTTCTTTCTTTCTTTCTTTTATTTCTTTTTTTTTATTTTATTTTATTTATTTTATTTTATTTTATTTATTTTATTATTTATTTATTTTATTTATTTATTTATTTTATTTATTTATTTATTTTATTTATTTTATTTATTTTATTTATTTTATTTTTATTTTATTTTTTTATATTTTATTATTTATTTTATTTTAATTTGTTAGTTTTAATTGATTTACGTAGTTTCTTCTTCCAAAACTCCTTTTCGGAGCGTCCTGGCTTTGGGAAGGTGGGTCCCCTGAAGGGCCAGGCAGAGGTGGCTGGTTTTGAATAACAGACCACGTAACAGAATACAGGTGGTCCTCGACTTACAACAACTCATATAATGACCTTTCACAGTTACAACGGCACTGTGAAAAAAAGTGACTGACGGCCGTTTTTCACACAACCGTTGCAGCATCCCCATGGTCACATGATGAAGACTCAGCCTCTTGGCAACTGACTCATATTATGACGGTTCAGGGTCCCCTTTTGCGACCCTTGGATGAGCACAGTCAACAGGGAAGCCAGGCTGACTTAACAACCGTGTGACTAACTCAACAGCTGTACCGATTCACTCAACAACGGTGGCAAGGAAGTTCATAAAATGGGTCAAAAACTCGCTGAACAAATGTTTCACTTAGCAACGTAAATTGCGGTCGTAATTTGAGGATTGCCCTGTGTACCAGGAGGGCTTATTATTGAGTACTGGAGAGACCAAACTGGCTTACGATAAAGACCAAAGGAAGAATAAGAAGAGACATGGCAAGGCCAAATATGACATAGCCCGTGCATTGCAAAAATAAATTGGCAGAAGAAAACAGATAATAACAATGGCTAAGAGCAGGAGAGTTGGGGGGGGGAGGTTGGGGGGGGACACAGGCAGAGGGACCAATTCTGTTTGCACGAAAATCAAGGCTTAACAGAATAACAGAGTTGACAAATGCGTACAAAGCCAGAATTGGGAGAGAGAGCGAAAACAGCCACGCACAGCAAATGCCGTCTCTGCAAAGAGGTTGAAGAAATCACCTGGTTAGCTGATGCAAGAGGATACCAGAGTTGAAAGGGTCCTCGGAGGTCTTCTAGTCCAACCCCCCCGCTCAAGCAGAAGACCCCCATACCCCATTCCATTTCAGACAAAGTGGCCAGGTCCAGTCTCTTCTTAAAAACCTCCGGGGATGCTTTCCTGGATGAGGAGCGAAACATCTTCAAAAGAGAAAGAAAAAACAAGAAAGTGCATTTGTCTCCTGAAAAAGCAGCTTTGGGACTCAGTGATGGAATATCCACAACTTCTGGAGGCAAGCAGTTCCACCGGTTCATTGTTCTCCCTGTCGGGAAATGTCTCCTTACTTCTAGGTTGGATTTTCCTTCGTTAGTTTCCATCCGTTGCTTCTTGTCCTGCCCTCAGGTGCTTTGGAGAATAGTTTGACCCCCACTTCTTTGGGACAGCCCCTCAAATATTGGAAGGCTGCTATCGTGTCACTTTTAGTCTAAAACATATGATGAGCAACTGAAGGATTTGGGTATGTTCAGTATAGAGCAGGGGTGGGTTCCTGCCAGTTCTAGCCTCTTCTCTAGAAGAGGTTCCACAAATCTAGAGTGCCATTTAGAACCGGTTCCAGCTCCCTCCACCCCGCCCGCTGGTCCACACATCATCAAGATGAAGAGTGAGAGGAGGAATTCTGGGAGTTGAAGTCCACAAGTCTTAAAGCTGTCAACTTTGAACACCCCTGGGGGTTTTTTCCTAAAGGGTTAGGGGTGCAAGGGTCTTGTAACTTGATAGCTTTAAGACTTGTGTGCTTCAAATGCCAGAGTTCCTGAGCCAACATGACTGGAGGAGGAATTCTGGGAGTTAAGTCCACAAGTCTTAAAGCTGTCAACTTTGAACACCATCTGGGGTTTTTTTTTCTAAAAGGGTTAGGGGTGCAAGGGTCTTGTAACTTGACAGCTTTAAGATTTGTGTGCTTCAAATGCCAGAGTTTCTGAGCCAACATTTTGGTTGCTAAGCAAAAGCATTGTTAAGTGAGTTTCACCACATTTTACAAGTTGGCGATGTCCACCCAGTCACATGACTTCCAAGCCACTCCCACTCGGTTACATGGCTGGCAAGCCACTCCAACCCGGTCACATGGCCGGCAAGCCACTCCCACAAAAGCAGGCCACACCTACAGAAGAGGTTCTAAAAATTTTTGAAACCCACCACTGGTCTAGAGGAAAGATGGACCAGAGGGGACATGAGAGCATCATTCCTGCATTTGAGGGGCTTCCCCAAAGAAGAAGGGGTCATACTGTTTTCCAAAGCACCCGAAGGCAGGACAAGAAGCAATGGATGGAAACTAATCAAGGAGAGAAACAACCTGGAATTAAGGAGAAACTTCCTAACAGGGAGGATAGTTAACCAGTGGAACAGCCAGCCTCCAGAAGTTGTGAGGGCTTCATCATTGGAGGCTTTTAAGAAGGGACTGGACAATCACCTGCCTGAAATGGTATAGGGCTGTGATGGTGAACCTATGGGTAGTACCCAGAGCCATATCTGCTGGCACGCAAGCTGTCAGCTTCAGCGCGCCAGCGAGCTGATTTTCAGCCTTCCAGAGAGCCTGGTGAGGGTGAAAAATGGGCCTGTTGCAGAAAATTAAGGGACTCAGACTTTGGAATCAAAAGAAGTGGCTTTATTGGTATCAAGGTTCAGAGCAAGACGGCCATTTGAACATCTGAACCAGAGGTGGGTTCCTACCGGTTCGCACCAGTTCGGTAGAACCGGTTCGTCAAATCTACCGAACCGGTTAGAAGAGGTTCCACCAGTGTCAGTGACGTGCGGTGACGGTTACCATTGGTGAGGCAAGACCGCAGCAGCGGCGAGAAGCAACGTCCCCAGCACTGTGTCCGACAGGCGTCTCGCATTTATGGCAGACATAAACGCGAGACACCTGTTGGACACAGTGGCGGGGTGTTGCTTCTTGCCGCCATCGTGCTCCACCGCCTTGCCCCCCTCCGCCTCCTCCGACAAACAATCCTGATGCCCCGGCCTGCAGCCAGCCCCAGCACCAAGCCTGGACTCACCGCTCTTCTCCTCCTCCTCCTCCTCCTCCTCCTCGTCCCCGCTCAGTGCTGGGCTGGCTGCAGGCCGGGCATCAGGATTGTTTGTCGGAGGAGGCGGGGGCGGGGGCAAGGCGGTGGAGCGCGACAGTGGCGAGAAGCATCTCAGATGGAGCCGGGACACCGGAAGACAAGCCAGCACTCTTCCGGGTGTCCTGGCTCCATCTGAGATGCTTCTCGCCACCGTCGCGTTCCACCGCCTTGCCCCCCCCCCACCTCCTCATACGGATAATCCTGATGCCCCGACCTGCAGCCAGCCCAGCACTGAGCCTGGACTCACCGCTCTCCTCCTCCTCCCCTCCCCGCTCGGTGCTGGGCTTTAAAGGGGTCTCCCCCCACCCAGCCAATTCCTCCCACCACCACCACTGTGTCTAACAGGCCAGGTGTCTCGCGTTTATCGCGGACATAAATGCGAGACGCCTGGCCTGTTGAAACACAGTGGCAAGAACATCCCTGCCGCTTCCATGCTCCGCCGCCTCGCCCCCCTGCCTCCTCTGACCCTACCACTGTGAAGAAAGAAAAAAACACACACACAAACCTCACAATAAAAATTATTTTTTTTATTAAATTACAAATTACAAATTAAATTACAATAAATTTGAACCCGCCCCCCCCCTCCGTCTGATCCACCTTTTCCAGCTGTGGAAACTCTCTCAACTCTCCTCTTGTCCGCCCAACGTAAGCGTGCTCAACGTAAGCTCTTAAGGCATGATTCGCTGCTCCCCGATCAGGAGGCGGGAATCAGTGCCTCTTTTGCATATGAAAGTTTTTGCTTTTTAACTCCTCCTTAACTTTTAAAAGGCGAAAAATTCCTTAGGCAAAAGAGGCCCCGAGTTCTCTGGCCTCCTCCCATAGTTAACACTGAGAGCAGACACCAAGCCACTGTGACTTTGAATCTGGTAGCAACTACCCTGGCTTTAATTATTAAAAAAAAATATTTAAAATTCTTTCTTTCCCTCAGGAGACTGGTGAGGCCCCGCCTCCCCTGCCTCTAGTGACTGCACGTCCCTGACCAGTGTACCCGGAAAGCAGGCCGCACCTACAGAAGAGCTTCCAAAATTTTTTGAAACCCACCACTGATCTGAACACCAACTTATAGAAAAGACAGTTCTTATATATCTTTCAAAAGCAGCAGAACAACCTTGATGGGTTCATAGTTCCTGTTACTCAATATCTTGCCTAAGTTTCTGTGGCTAGCTGTACTCGGGACTCCTAGGGGTGAACTGTAGCTGAACCTGCGGTTTTGGCTTTTAACATTTCCCGTTCTTGTACACGTCTCAAAAGGA
Organism: Thamnophis elegans; assembly: GCF_009769535.1. NCBI lineage: Eukaryota > Metazoa > Chordata > Lepidosauria > Squamata > Natricidae > Thamnophis > Thamnophis elegans. Next base: position 54,378 of record NW_022473582.1, read on the forward strand.
AGTCTTTAGTCCTTCTTTCTTACTTTTATATTCTGATTCACTTTATCTCCTGCCTCAGGCCCAACGGGCCCTACTGGAAGTTCAGAAATGATTCGTTTCTGGCTTCCGGAGGGTCTCTGAGGGGCATGGGGAGGCCATTTCCCCCTCCCCAGGCTTCAGGAAAGCCTCCAGAGCCTGGGGAGGGCGACAACGGCCTCCCCCCACCCCGGGGAGGAAATACCAAGCTCAGCTTGGAGGTGAATAGTGCGGAGCGTGGGGGGGGGAGGAGCAGGGAGAGTTGTGCGCACATGCGTACCGTCCCTGGTATAGGGTTTCCTGCTTGAGCAGGAGGTTGGACTAGAAGACCTCCAAGGTCCCTTCCAGCTCTATTTTGATTATCTGGGAGACCACCTCCTGCCACATACCTCCCAACGGCTGATAAGAACTCACAGACTGGGCCTTCTCCAGGTGCCGTCGACCGAACACTGGCGGCTCCTCGGAGGAGGAGGGCCTTCTCTGTAGCTGCTCCGACCTTGTGGAACGAGTCCTACCCGTAGAGATCCGGACCCTCCCCACTCTCTCGGCCTTCCGAAAAGCCACTAAAACCTGGCTATTCCGGCAGGCCTGGGGCTGCTTGTTGTCATATAACTCCTTGTGTAGGTGTGGTGGTCACCCATGGCCCAGTGCATAACAGGGCATGCGCAGCCACGCTGAACCACACAGGAAAAAACAAGTCCCAAAAGATAAAACATCCTGACCAGGATATGACCATATATAGACAGAACTTCCCTGAGCAGTAGATTAGCAATTGTAGTTTGACAGGCTGTCTTTAATCACATGCTGATTGCTCCTCCTGCCTTTGTCCTATCTCAATAAAAGGGGCTTCCAGACCCCAATCTGGTCGCCTCATCCCGAGAAAGCTCGTGTCCGTGTCTTTTCTCAACATTGGCCTCATGGGCGAACTGCGGGTACTTCACCAGCTGCTGACTTCATGAATGAAGTCCAGCCCCACCCAGATTGAGCGTATGGCGCGTTCTTCTTTTAACATTGTTTCTTTTTAAATTGTCCTTTATTTTAACTCCTATATTAACTTTTTCTGTAAGCCGCCCGGAGTCCTACGGGATTGGGTGGCATATAAATCTATAAAAGTTAAAGTTAAAGATTCATTGTCCTTCTTAGACGCAGCCAAATCATGCAGCCATTCTTCGTGTCTTTTAGCCCCAGGCCCGTAATCATTTTTCTTGCTCTTCTCTGAAACTCTTCCCAGAGTTTCGACATCTTTTATGATAACAGGGGGGACAAAACTGGAGGCAGTATTTTATAAGTGTGGTCTTTGCTAAAGCTTTACGAAGCTTTAGGAAGCACCTGGAGGAAAAAGACAGGAATTGTGTATTTATGTTATGTAATGTTTTTACACCATTTATATAACGTCCCTTAAGAGAGAAAAAACTCCCAGCGTGTAACCTCTGGGTGTTTTCTGCACCCTCAAATTAAACGACCAACTAAATATAGCCGCTTCGAAGACAACGCGCACCAAACAAATTTCATAATAATTATATCAGCTGTTAGGCAGCAAGAATTTTAAAAAAAGGGAAACAAAGTTAAATAAAAGGATTTTTTTAAAAAAAAAAACAGCAGAATGAAATTCTCCTTTTTATTTAAAGGGCTAGAGTTTTATAATTGGCTAGGACAGTGTTTCTCAACCTTGGCAACTTGAAGATGTCCGGACTTCAACTCCCAGAATTCCCCAGCCAGCGAATGCTGGGAGTTGAAGTCCGGACATCTTCAAGTTGCCAAGGTTGAGAAACACTGGCGTAGGATATGTTCTTTCCCAAGAGAGGGTTCCCTCTGCACATGTGCAGAGTACATGATACAATTCAGGTCATCCTTTATTTGTTTTCTATTAGCCGCTCTGTTATTCCGGCATAATTTTCAGCCGCGTGAAATCTGAATTCCTCAATCAATTTCTCCATTTCTCAATCAAGGGATTGGGCTAGAAATATAGTGGACCTCTGCGCATGTGCAGATTGCTTTCCAAGTCACTTGACCCCTCACATCCTGGACATAAATTGTTTCAACTTCTACCCTCAAAACGAGGCTACTGGGGAATGCACACCAGAACAACTAGACACAAGGACAGTTTTTCCCCCCGAATGCCATCACTCTGCTAAACAACCAATCCCCGCAACACTTCAAATTATCTACTAAGACTAGATTACTATTCTTCTTCTCCTCCTTCCTCGTACCTCTCTTTCCACTTATGACTATAACCATGTTGCTTGTATCTTTACAATTTATATTGTTTTGTTTCCTAGTATAATTTGATTGCTTATTAGTAACCTATGACTATCACTTCTTCATTCCCTATTCTGTCTGTTCTGTTCTGTTCTATTCCTTCTTTATTCCCTATCCTAGTCTATTCTATTCCATTCCATTCCATTTTTTCTTTATTCCCTATTCTATTTTATTCCATTCCATTCTTTCTTTATTCCCTATTCTATTCTGTTCTATTCTATTCCGTTCCATTCCTTCTTTATTCTCTATTCTGTTCTATTCCATTCCATTCCTTCTTTATTCCCTATTCTGTTCTATTCTATTCCATTCCATTCTTTCTTTATTCCCTATTCTGTTCTATTCTATTCCATTCCATTCCATTCTTTCTTTATTCCCTATTCTGTTCTATTCCATTCCATTCCTTCTTTATTCCCTATTCTATTCCATTCCATTCTTTCTTTATTCCCTATTCTATTTTATTCCAATCCATTCATTCTTTCTTTATTCCCTATTCTATTTTATTCCAATCCATTCCATTCTTTCTTTAATTCCCTATTCTGTTCTATTCTGTTCTATTCTATTCCGTTCCATTCCTTCTTTATTCCCTATTCTGTTCTATTCTATTCCATTCCATTCCATTCTTTCTTTATTCCCTATTCTGTTCTGTTCTATTCTATTCTATTCCATTCCATCCATTCCTTCTTTATTCCCTATTCTGTTCTATTCTATTCCATTCCATTCTTTCTTTATTCCCTATTCTGTTCTATTCTATTCCATTCCATTCCATTCTTTCTTTATTCCCTATTCTGTTCTGTTCTATTCTATTCTATTCCATTCCATCCATTCCTTCTTTATTCCCTATTCTGTTCTGTTCTATTCTATTCCATTCCATTCTTTCTTTATTCCCTATTCTGTTCTATTCTATTCCATTCCATTCCATTCTTTCTTTATTCCCTATTCTATTTTATTCCAATCCATTCCATTCTTTCTTTATTCCCTATTCTGTTCTATTCTGTTCTATTCTATTCCGTTCCATTCCTTCTTTATTCTCTATTCTATTCTGTTCTATTCCATTCCATTCCTTCTTTATTCCCTATTCTATTCCATTCCATTCCATTCTTTCTTTATTCCCTATTCTGTTCTATTCTATTCCATTCCATTTCATTCCTTCTTTATTTCCTATTCCGTTCTTTTCTATTCTATTCCTTCTTTATTCTCTATTCTATTCCATTCCATTCTTCCTACATCTTTTTTAAGTCATGGTGACCAAAACTGGATGCAATATTCCATGTGTGGCCTGACCAAGGCATTACAAAGCAATGCTCAGACTTCTCGTGACCTCCATCCTATCCCTCCGTTGGGGCCATGAAATCCTGGGTCCTGCAGAAGGTCCCCGGATCAGCTCCAACAGGGCCACGGAAAATCTCTGCCACTTTCTGGGCAAAGATTTAGGGCAGCCATCTTACCCTCCTTTGTCTCTCCTGGTGGCCAAATGCCAAACAGAGCAGGTGACACACATACACCCCCCACCCCACCCCCTGCGCCTGTTGGATCCGGCGCAGGCTGGCGCAGCAACTGTCCAGTTGGACAGAAGGAACAGCTGCTTTTGGGGGGGGGGTGTTTGGATAGGCTTCAAAGTGCCAACTGCCTCCTCTCTGCCCACAAAAGACCCCAAAGCAGACCCACCAAAAGGCCCAACTTGCCAATGGAAGGTTATAAGCATCCCCGCCCAGCTGCCTGGCCTTAGTGAAGGACAATGCAGGGGGAAAAAATTCTAGCGTTGGAAGGGATCTTAGAGACCATCTAGTCTGACCCCCCCCCCCCAAGTAGGCGGACTTCCAGGGGTGTTTGATCCCTTCTAAGGTTTCTTTTATGTTGTTGGTTTATCTAAAATCTCTATCCATCTATCTCTATCCATCTATTTCTATCTATCAATCTATCTCTATCTCTTACTCTCTTTCTATCTCTCTATCTACCTACCTACCTACTTACCTCTCTATCACTATCTCTATCTATCTCTATCTCTATCTCTACCTACCTACCTACCTACCTACCTACCTACCTACCTATCTCTATCAATCTCTATCTCCAGCTATCTCTCTGTGTGTCTATATCTATATCTACCTACCTACCTATCTCTATCTCTATCTCTAGCTACCTACCTACCTCTCTATCTTTATTTCTATCTCTATCTCTCTATCTCTATCTCTATCTCTCTATCTCTATCTCTACTTCTACCTATCTACATACATACATACATACATACATACCTATCTCTATCTATCTATCTATCTATCTATCTATCTATCTATCTATCTATCTATCTATCTCTACCCGTGACCCGTCAAAAGCGCGTTCCACAAAAGCGCGGTCGACGAAATCGCGTATGTGACATCATCACAACGCGACGAAAAAGATCGAAAAATTGAAATAAAAATTAAATTACAGCAAGCCGATTCACATAAAGGTAAGGGTTAGGTTAAGGGTTAGGGTTAGGGTTAGGTTAAGGGTTAGGGTTAGGGTTAGAGCGTTAGCGTTACGTTTAGTGTTAGGTTAAGGGTTAGCGTTAGGTTTTTCGTTATGTTAAGGGTTAGGTTTAGGGTTAGGTTTACGGTTAGGTTAAGGGTTAGGTTTAGGGTTAGGTTTAGGGTTAGGTTTGGGGGGGCTAGGGGAAGGTTTTAGCTTTATTTTTACATTTTTCGATCTTTTTCGATCTTTTTCGTAGCGCTGTGATGACGTCACATACGCGCTTTCGTCGACCGCGATTTTGTCGTCCGCGGTTTTGTGGTACAACCATCTCTACCTACCTACCTACCTACCTACCTACCTACCTACCTACCTATCTACCTACCTACCTACCTACCTCTCTCTCTATCTCTATCTCTATCTTTCTCCCTCTCCCTACCTACCTACCTATCTATCTATCTCTATCTCCACCTCCATCTCCATTTCTATCTCTACCCACCTACCTACCTCTCTATTTCTATCTATCTCCATCTCCATCTCTATATCTACCTACCTACCTATCTATCTCTATCTCTACCTACCTACCTATCTACCTACCTACATCTATCTATCTATCTATCTATCTATCTATCTATCTATCTATCTATCTATCTATCTATCTATCTCTACCTCTACCTCTACCTCTACCTCTACCTCTACCTCTACCTCTACCTCTACCTCTACCTCTACCTCTACCTCTACCTCTACCTACCTACCTACCTCTCTATCTATCTCTAGCTACTAGGACAATTAATCAGTGGAACAGAAGTTGCCTTCAGAAGTTGTGGAAGCTTCGTTACTGGAAGCTTTCAAAAAGAGACTGGACTGCCATCTCTCAGAAATGGTGTAGGGTCTGCGTGGGAGGAGCGTTGGACTAGATGACCTACATGGTCCCTTCCAACTAGGTTAATCTATATCTGTCTGCCTGCCTGCCTGCCTGCCTGCCTGCCTGCCTGCCTAATCAGCTGTGGGTTCGCCATCACTGAAGGTTTTCAAGAAGAGAGTAGACAGTCATTTGTTTGGAATATCACAGTGTATGTTGCTTGAGCAGAGGGGGTTAGACTAGAAGACCTTCAACGCCCCTTCCAATTCTAACAGAACCATAGAGTTCGAAGGGATCTAGGAGGTCTTCTAGTCCAACCCCCTGCTCAAGCAGGAGACCCCATTCCATTTTAGACAAATGGCTATCCAGTGTCTTCTTAAAAACCTCCAGTGTTGGGGCATTCAGAACTTCTGGAGGCAACTTCTGTTCCACTGATTAATTGTTCTCACTGTCTGGAAATTTCTCCTCGGTTCTAGGTTGCTTCTCTCCTTGATTAGTTTCCACCCATTGCTTCTCAGGTGCTTTGGAGAATAGTTTGGCTCCCTCTTCTTTGTGGCAGCCCCTGAGATATTGGAAGACTGCTATCATGTCTCCCCTGGTCCTTCTTTTCAATGCTGTTATTCCATATTCTGTAACCGGGAAACGAACCGGGCTACCTTACTGGGGGGAAAAAGACTGGCCGACTTTGTCGGAAGTAAAGCATCGTTTTCCAAGATCTTTGCTCCATTTGGATTTTAGGGACTGTAAATCCCAACAGACCAAATTTGGCACAGAGGACTCTCAAATTGCCCCCCCCACCCCTCAACCTTTGCACAGAGGCATGGGGAGACCCTCAGGGTTCATTTGCTCATCCCCTGTGGATGGAGAGTGGGATGATAACCCCAACGAGAAAGACAAGGGGCCCCTTTACAACAGGTTCTCGACTAATGAGGGGTGGTGGTGGCTAACAACGGGCTCCCCTCTGCCAAAGCTCTGGAGCCCTTGCAACGGCTTTTTATTTTTAGAACGCCAATCGGAGTGGTCTTTCTATCCCATTTGCGCATCCACCTGTCAAAACAGGTGTATCGGCCTGCCGGTTGAGATATTTCCTTCCTGATTGAGCTGGGGGAGGGGGGAGGTTGGGATGGGGAGAGGGGGGGCCTGATCTCTCCCTTTCTCCTTCCCCTGAATTATAGACACATTTTCCAATGTAAAGTGATCTCAGAAGAGACAAGGCAGCAGGTGGAAGGCTGGGGGGGGCAGCAGATGAGGGTAGGGGGGCCTGTATTAAATTGACAACCAGGAGACAAGAGCCACGGCGCTGTTCCCCCCCCCACACACACACTCCCTCCCTCCCTCCCCCAGCCCAGCCCAGCCCAGCTGCGGTGTAAAAAAAATAAAATAAAAATACGGAGAAAAAGAAGAGGAAGCCTCTTTATGGCTGGTAGTGGGGTAAAAGATGGAGAAAGTGCGCCCCCTGGTGGTGATGTGGGGGGATAAGGTTTAAGGCAGTGTTTCTCAACCTTGGCGACTTTAAGTCCTGTGGACTTCAACTCCCAGAATCCCCCAGCCAGCTATGCTGGGTGGGGGATTCTGGGAGTTGAAGTCCACAGGACTTAAAGTCACCAAGGTTGAGAAACACTGGTTTAAGGGAAACTTCGCATTGCTTCCCTCTCTGGGAAGCAGGTAAGATTTTTTTTTCTATGTAAGGGAGATGTTCTCCCCAGCAGGGTCAAAAACTTCAAGATGGCGACCAGAGCCAGTGAATCAAACAGTTTTGACGTACAGGGAGAAGGAACTGGAGTTTCGGTTGTAGACGTTCGTTGTCGTTAGTTGTGAAGTCGTGTCCGACCCCCATGGACAACGCTCCTCCAGGCCTTCCTGTCCTCTGGAGTCCACTTAAGCTCACGCCTGCTGCTTCGGTGACTCCATCCAGCCCCCTCATTCTCTGTCGTCCCCTTCTTCTTTTGCCTCCATCTTTCCCAGCATGAGGCTCTTCTCCAGGGAGTCCTTCCTTCCCATTAGGTGGCCAAAGTATTGGGAGTTTCCTCTTCAGGATCTGGCCTTCTAAAGAGCAGTCAGGGTTGATCTCCTCTAGGACTGACCGCTTGGATGGCCTTGCAGTCCAAGGGACTCGCAGGAGTCTTCTCCAGCACCAGAGTTCAAAGGCCTCCATTCTTTGGCGCTCAGCCTGTCTAATCAATCGATCAGAATAGGGAAGGGACCTTGGAGGTCTTCAAGTCAAACCCCCTGCTCAGGAAGCAGACTGTATACCATTTCAGACAAGTGGCTATCCAGTCTCTTCTTTAAAACCTCCAGTGATGGCGCAACCACAACGTCTAGTGGCAAGCTGTTCCACTGGTTAAATTGTCCTTGCTGTTAGGAAGTTTCTCCTTAATTCCAGGCTGCTTCTCTCCTTGATGAGTTTCCATTCCTGACATGGCACAAAGCATGCTGGTTGACATTGCCACTCAGAGAGTACAACATAGAATATAGACCAATAGAGCTGGAAGGGACCTTGGAGGTCTTCTAGTCCAACCCCCTGCTGATGCAGGAGACCCTAAAACCATGACAGCGGACCTATGGCATGTGTGCCACAGTTGGCACACGGAGCCATTTGTCAGGGCAGGCGCGGCACGTGCACGACTTCAGTGTTCTTTTGAGGCCATTTTTCGCCCTCTGGAGGCTTCCTTGAAGCTTCTGGAGTGTGAAAAACTGGCCCTATGGGTAAACCGGAAGTTCGGGAACGTACTTCCGGTTTGTACATTGGGTCATTTTTCGTCCACTGGAGCATTCAGGGAAGCCTCCTGAAGGCCCCTGAAGACTCCGGAGGACTAAAACCAGAGGTGGGTTCCTACCAGTTCGCACCTATTCGGTAGAACTGGTTCGTCAAATCTACCGAACCGGTTAGAAGAGGTTCCACCAGTGGACCCGGAAAGCAGGCTCACACCTACAGAAGAGCTTCCAAACATTTTTGAAACCCACCACCGGTCCTTGGATATGATTATTCTACACTATCATGCTCCTATTTATAAAACTCAGTGCCTCTGTGAAAGGTAAGGATGGCTACTGCGTTTGTGGTGCAATCAGAACATTGCGTGTGTTGAAGTTGTTTTAACGCAAACCAAAGATGCCTTTTAAAAAACAAGTTTACATCATATTCTTATGCGTGCCAGGGCTGTGTGTGAGGTAATTTAAGGTGGTTCTGACAAGTGTCGTCGGCATCTTCATATCCGGACACATGGGCGGCAAGCCACTCCCATCCGGTCACATGACTTCCAAGCCACTCCCACAAAGGAGGCCACACCCACAGAGTAGGTTCGAACAATTTTTGAAACCCACCACTGGCTAAAACTAACCCTACGAGCAAACCGGAAGTCCATTCCCAAACTTCCGGTTTGCCCATAGGGCTGGTTTTTCACACTCCGGGGCAGTGGTGGGTTTCAAAAAATTTTAGAACCTCTTCTGTAGTTGTGGCCTGCTTTTTGGGAGTGGTTTGCCATCCATGTGACCAGATGGGAGTGGCTTGCTGGTCATGTGACCGAATGGGAGTGGCTTGGAAGTCATGTGACTGGGTGGACATCGCCAACTTGTAAAATGTGGTGAAACTCACTTAACAACCTCTTGTTTAGCAACCAAAATGTTGGCTCAGGAACTCTGGCATTTGAAGCACGCAAGTCTTAAAGCTGTCCAGTTACAAGATCCTCGCACCCCTAACCCTTTAGGGAAAAAAATCCTAGGGGTGTTGAAACTTGACAGCTTTAAGACTTATGGACTTCAACTCCCAGAATTCCTCCTCTCGCTCTTCATCTTGATGATGTGCGGGTGGTGGGGGGAGGGAGCTGGAACCAGTTCTAAACGGCACTGTAGATTTGTGGAACCTCTTCTAGAGAAGAGGTTAGAACTGGCAGGAACCCATTCCTGCTCCGGAGGCTTCAGGGAAGCTCCTGAAGCCTCCAGAGGGCTTCCGGAGGGGGAGGCTGTTTTCGCCCTCCCCAGGCTCCTATAAAGCCTCTGGAGCCTGGGAAGGGCAAAAAAAGCACGCCAAAAATGGGAGGGAGCGCTGGTCATACACACATGCGCACTGATGTTGTGCACATTGCATTATGGGTGTGGCACACCCGCGCACCCACACCCCCTGCGCTCCCCCTGCTTTTGGCACGCGAGCCAAAAAAGGTTCGCCTTCTCTGCCCTAAACCAGTGAAGGCTAATCTTTTCATCGACAAGTGCTAAAAGCCCACCTGCACACAAAATCACATCCATAATGCAATGTGTGCATGACATTCCTCCACATGCTCCTCACACATGTGTGCAGCCCCCACATGCACCTCGCACCTGTACCTGACCCCTGCGCATGTCCTTTCCCCCCCCATGTGTGCACCCACGTCTCCCACATGCCCCCCGCCTCCCGCGCACGCACAGCGGAGGCCCCAAAACCAGCTGGCTGGTGGGAGGAATGCACGGACATGCAGTGGGGCTGAGCTGGGGCCAGAGGTGGGTTCCTACCGGTTCGCACCTGTTCGGTAGAACCGGTTCATCAAATCTACTGAACTGGTTAGAAGAGGTTCCACCAGTGGACCCGGAAAGCAGGCCACACCTACAGAAGAGGTTGGAAAAATTTTTGAAACCCACCACTGCCACACAGACACACACACACACACAGAGACTTACACAGGGAGAGAAAGAGAAAGAGAAAGGAAGAAAGAAAGAAAGAAAGAAAGAAAGAAAGAAAGAAAAAAGAAAAAAAGAAAAAAGAAAAAAGAAAAGAAAAAAAGAAAGAAAAAGTGAGAGAGAGATGAAAGAAAAAATGAAAAAGGAACAGAGAGACAAAAGGAGAGAGAGAGAGAGAGAGAGAGAGAGAGAGAACACATGGCCGGCAAGCCACTCCCACAAAGGAGGCCACACCCACAGTGTAGGTTCAAAAAATTTTTGAAACCCACCACTGGTCTTAGGCGACCACTTTTTCCAAAGTCTTTTTATAATGTGGTGACCAAAACCGGATGCAGTTATTCCAGGTGTGGCCTTACTAAGGGTAGGTAAGACAAAGATTTTTCTAAAGGACAAGCGAGATATTCTCACTAACAGGTTCAACAGCTTCAGGATGGTGGCCTTAGCCAGTGGATCAAACCAATTGTGAAGAATAGCATAGCAGTTAGACTTATATACCGCTTCATAGGGCTTTCAGCCCTCTCTAAGTGGTTTACAGGGTCAGCATATTGCCCCCAACAACAATCTTATGCCTAATGTAGAACTATAGCAATAGCAGTTAGACTTATATACCGCTTCCTAGGGCTTTCAGCCCTCTCTAAGCAGTTTACAGAGTCAGCATATCGTCCCCACAGTCTGGGTCCTCATTTCACCCACCTTGGAAGGATGGAAGGCTGAGTCAACCTTTGAGCCGGTGAGATTAGAACCGCTGAACTGCAGATAACAGTCAGCTGAAGTGGCCTGCAGTACTGCACCCTAACCACTGCGCCACCTCGGCTCTCTTGAAGAAACCGGAATGCCAGTTGTAGAGGTTTAACTGACAATTTTTTTTATTCTTACTTGTCAAATCATTAATTATGAAACATCGTTTCTCAACCTCAGCAAATTTAAGACATGCGGACTTCAATTCCCAGAATTCTCCATCCAGCATCTGCGGAGTTCAATTCCCAGAATTCCTCAGTCAGCACAGCCGGCTGGGGAATTCTGGGAGTTGAAGTCCATACGTCTTAAATTGGCTGGGATTGAAAAAAAAACACTTTTATAAAACACGAGAAGCACATCTTATTATTTAGGTACAGTGGTATTTTATACAGTGTTGACTGCGACATATTAACACTCTAACGTTTAGATAAATTAAGGCTTTAAAGACAAGGAAAACATAAAATAATATACAGTATTTATATTAATTACCATTTCTGAAATGCTAACGAACATAAAGTGGTTTACCTTTTTACACCTACAAGCAAAACGCGGCGAGAATAAACGGCTGCAAAATACATTAAATGATAAAGGCTCTGTCTTAAGCTTAATAATTAGTACGAAGGTCTGCAGTGCATTGCTACTTCCTATTCTTTGTGCATATTTGTGTGTGTGTGTGTGTGTGTGTGTGTGTGTGTGTGTGTGTGTTGTGGCCCAGCAGGCACCGTTGGAGCTGCCACCAGATTCCGACAGTGAGGGGCCCTATGAGTCAGCTCTGGAGGATGTGGAGGACCCTGGACAGGGTTCCGACTCCGAGCAGGGCGCAGAGAGGCTGGTTGGCCACCAGGAGGCGCCTGAGCCTTGGACAAGTGGGGAGGAGACAAGGGAGTGTGATCCGGACATCATGCATTGGAGCAGTGGGGAGGAGATAAGGGAGTTGTTCCTGGATGCCCGACAACGGAGAGCTAATAGGCGTAAGGAACAGTTACGCAGTTACAGGAGATAATTGCACTCAGCTGGTGGCAATTAGGCTCCTCTCAAGACTATAAAAGGAATGATTGTGCACACGCCCTTTGCAGAAGTCAACATATTCACTTGAGCTATATCTGTGTGTGTGTATGTGTGTTTGTTCCAGCATAACTCTGGAATGCCTCGAGCAATTTCAACCAGACCTGGTACACAGATGACTGGAAACAAATACTGTGGGGGTAAGACACCCCAACACTCCTTGGGGGGGGGGTGTTCTGTTAAGATACAGCCTGTTGTGCCTTTAAATGGCTTCTACTGTACAGCACAGTGAAGTTGCCATGGTAACAGCTTCACCGTACTCCACAAGGGGTACTGATGTGATACAAGCATGTAATGATGCAATGCTGCCTTGAGTTTGCAATGTTGTGGCCCCATCACAATGCAGTTGGCGACTCCGCACCCGTTCTCGGATGACTGACTTCCAATCTGTGAAATTTGCTTGGCCATCGACTCTTCTTGGGCTTCTAGTTCACGCTCTTTGGCAGCTGCTTAAAACTGAACGGTTTTTTTTTTCCTTCTGACCCCAAATCCCAAAGTTCTCTTTAACAAGATTTATTGATACCAAGGGAGAAATTATGGATTTGATGGGAAACTCGGCACAATGCCCTGTAGCGCAATGCTGCCCCCAAGTGGCCTTTCTAGGTCTTTTTCCTTGGATCGCCTGTCCAGAAATAACCGCACCTCATTTATCAGGATATTCAAACAGCGGCCTACAGCTGATTTTTTTTCCCCCAAGCCCAAATCTTGGAGTTGTCTTTAACAAGATTTATTAAGACGAAAAGAGAAATGCTGGATTTTATGGGACTCTATGCACATTTTAACCTGTAGGGCAATCCTGCTCCCTAGTGGCCTTTCTTGGGTTTTTTTATTCCTTAGGACGTCTGTCCAGAAATAACCACATCCTATTTATCAGGAGCTTTAACAGCTGCCTAAAGCTGAACATTTTCTTTCCAAACTCAAATCTCAAAGTACTCTTTAACAAGATTTATTGAGATGAAAGGGGACGGCTTTGCAGGAATTCCAGCAACAGAACAAGTTCCCCTTCTATTCCCTCGTCCAAATCATTGATGAAGATATTTGAGGCAAAAACAGAGCCTTTCTTCCCTCCATCTAGGCCAGGGGTGTCAAACCCAATTTTATTGAGGGCTGCAACAGGGGTGGGATGTGCCTGGAGGGGTGGGGCATAATCATGGTGGGCGTGAACCAGGGGTGAAATGCTACCAGTTCGGGTCGGTTTTCTCAAACGGTAGTAAAAAAAATGCTACTGGTTCACAGAACTGGTAGTAAAAAAATGCTGAAAAAAGTTTTTAAAAAACGTTCCAATGATCGCAGGTCACACAGCTGACCATTGGAACTTTTTTTAAAAAAAACCTTTTAAAGCATTTTTTTTACTATAGGTTTTCCGGAAAGGTGGGGGTGGGGGGGGTCCGTTTTTGCTCCCAGCAGACTTCCTTGAAGCCTGCTAGGCCAAAAACTGGGGGGAGGGGGTGCTGAGAAAGAAAGAAAAAGAAAGAAAGAAAGAAAGAAAGAAAGAAGGAAGGAAGGAAGGAAGGAAGGAAGGAAGGAAGGAAGGAAGGAAGGACGGAAGGAAGGGGGGAGGGACTGAGGAAGAAAGAAGGAAAGAGGGAGGGAGGAAGGAAGGAAGGAAGGAAAGAAAGAAGAAAGAAAGAAAGAAAGAAAGAAAGAAAGAAAGAAAGAAAGAAAGAAAGAAAGAGGGAGGGCGGGAGGAAGGAAGGAAGAGAGAAAGAAAGAAGGAAGGAGGGAGGGACTGAGGAAGAAAGAAAGAAAGAGGGAGGGAGGGAGGAAGGAAGGAAGGAAGGAAGAAAGAGAGAGAGGGAGGGAGGGAGGAAGGAAGGGAGAGAAAAAAGAAAGAAAGAAAGAAAGAAAGAGGGAAGGAGGGAGGGACTGAGGAAGAAAGAAAGAAAGAAAGAAAGAAAGAAAGAGGGAGGAAGAAAGAAAGAAAGAGGGAGAAAGGAAGGCAGGCAGGCAGGCAGGCAGGAAGGAAGGAAGGAAGGAAATGAAAGAAAAAGAGGGAGGGAAAAAGGAGAGGAAGGAAGACTACAAACCTGGCATTAGAAGCAGCTTCAGAGGTTAATCCAGGGCTGGAAGGGACCTGGAGGTCATCTAGTCCAACCCTGCTCCAGCAGGACATTGTGAGTTTCTGTCTTTTGATCCCCCAGTTACATGACAACATAGCCACGCCCACCCACTCATGGCCCCACCAAGCCACGCCCACCAAGCCACACCCACAGAACCGGTAGTAAAAAAAATTAGATTTCACCACTGGTGTCAACAGAGACTAAATGAAAGGTTGTAAGTGAGGGAGTTCCATTATTTTTGAGTTGTAGCATCCACTCACTGCCCTTCGAGCCACAGGGCCGTTTGGAAATACCTTCAGGTGAAGACGAAGGAAAGGCTGACCTGGATTTCCTCACTAATCTTTCAAACATTCCAAAGGGGATTTTGTGTTTGGGATAGTTAACTGCTACAATAGCAGAGTTGGAAGGGACCTTGAAGGTCTTCTAGTCCAACCCCCTGCCTAGACAGGAAACCCTTTACCCTTTCAGACAAATGGCTATCCAACATCTTCTTAAAGACTTCCAGTGTTGGGGCATTCACAACTTCTGGAGGCAACTTCTGTTCCACCGATTAATTGTTCTCACTGTCAGGAAATTTCTCCTTAGTTCTAAGTTGCTTCTTTCTTTGATTAGTTTCCACCCATTGCTTCTTGTTCTACCCTCAGGTGCCTTGGAGAATAGCTTGACTCCCTCTTCTTTGTGGCAACCCCTGAGATATTGGAAGACTGCTATCATATCTCCCCCAGTCCTTCTTTTCATTAAACTAGACATACCCAGTTCCTGCAACCATTCTTCATAGGTTTTAGTCTCCAGTCCCCTAATCCTCTTTCTTGCTCTTCTCTGCACTCTTTCTAGAGTCTCCACATCTTTCCTACATAATTTACATCATCATTGGAGGTTTTTAAGAAGAGACTGCACAGTCACTTGTCTGAAATGGTATAGGGTCTCCTGCTTGAGGACGGTGGGGGACTAACAGAATAGCAGAGTTGGAAGGGACCTTGGAGGTCTTCTAGCCCAACCCCCTGCCTAGGCAGGAAACCATATACCGTTCCAGACAAATGGCTATCCAACGTCTTCTGCTATCATGTCTCCCCTAGTCCTTCTTTCTCTTAAACTAGACATACCCAGTTCCTGCAACCATTCTTCCTATGTTTTAGCCTCCAGTCCCCTAATCATCTTTGTTGCTCTTCTCTGCACTCTTTCCAGAGTCTCCACATCTTTTTTTACATTTCACTCTCAAATATTGTTCAACTGTAAAACATTCTCGGATTCCTTTTCCTTAAGAGAGGTAATAAAACTTCGTGGGGGAGAGTGATAACTGATAAGGCATTCCTGTAGTACATTAATTTGTACCTTTAAAAAAAAAACTCCTCGTGGTTTTGGTTAGTCCTTCAGCCTTTCTTGAGGATTTTTGAGGGCATGCACTGCCTTCTCACAACTCACTGGAACAAGGAAGAGTAACGAAGACAGGGGTGTCAAATTCAAGATCCCACAGATTGGGCCTCCTTCGGGTACCGTCGACCGGGCAAATGCCGGTTGGCGAATACTCGTGGGAGGTCTTTCTCTATAGCTGCTCCGGCCCTGTGGAATGATCTCCCCGCAGAGATCCGGACCCTTCCCACTCTCTCGGCTTTCCGTAAGGCCACTAAAACCTGGCTGTTCCGGCAGGCCTGGGGCTGTTGACCCCAAAATATGGTCCAGCCCCACTTGGAATGGAGTGCATGGTGTGTTTTTAAGTCTATCTTTACTTTTTTTCTATGCCTTTTGATTTATTTGTATTGTGAGCTGCCGGGAGTCCTACGGGATTGGCCGGCATACAAGTGTTATTAAACTTTGAAAAAACTTTGAAACTTCAAGGCTGGGGGTGGGGGGGCGGATCTGGCCTGCGGGGTGCTTAGATCTGGCCCTCAGTGCAGGGGTGAAATCCTCCCAGTTCGGCTGAACCAGTAGGGACGATTACCGTTGGTTCTGTGAACCGGTAGTTTAAAAAAAAACCTTTTGAAGATCGCACAGCTCAGGTGTCAGCCTCGCGATCGTCGGAAGCTTTTTTCCCACGCTTTTTAAAGCATTTTTTTCCTGCTGGTTCAGGCAAAGAGGCAGGGGAAAAAATGCTTTAAAAAGCAAGTGTCAGCATTGACTTCATTTAGTAATCAGGAAAGAAACCACTGGACTCCATTTGAATTGAAATCAAGTGTACTTTTACTAATTATAAATGAACAGTTGCAAAAGCAAAGCTGAGTCTGATTAATTAGGCGCAAAAGTGGATAATATTAAGTACAATTCAATCCCCTCCCCTTGGCACCCCTGTACATAGTCCAATTATAATGCACCCAACTGTCAGGTGGGAGATAACTTCAAAAAGTGTCAGCAGGATGGAATGCTGGACAGTTGGCCTTGGCGGGAAGCTCCCTTCTTCCACATGCACAGTAAGGTGGTCAAATCAGTGACTAGAAACTTCCTCCAGAGCCGAGGTGGCGCAGTGGTTAAATGCAGCACTGCAGGCTACTGCTAGATCAGCAGTTCAGCGGTTCAAATCTCACCGGCTCAGGGTTGACTCAGCCTTCCATCCTTCTGAGGTGGGTAAAATGAGGACCCGGATTGTTGGGGGCAATAGGCTGACTCTGTAAACCGCTTAGAGAGGGCTGAAAGCCCTATGAAGCGGTATATAAGTCTACTGCTATTGCTATTGCTCCAGCACATAATGATTCCACTCCCAGATACCATGCCCCCTCTCCCCGTTTCAATGACAGCTGAAGCAGCAGCAAAGCAGAGGCTGACATCAAGGGGAAAGCTTCTGTGATTGTCAGACCCTCTTTATTTCACTTTTTAAAGCATTCCCCCCCCCTACCTTTTCGCGCAAACCAGCAAGGAAAAAAATGCTTTGAAAAGTGGGGAAAGGCTGGCCACGCCCACCCGGTCACATGAAAAAAAAAACCCGCCCACCAAGCCATGCCCACAGAACCAGTGGCAAAGGAATTTAGACTTCAACACTGCCGCGGTGCCTCTGCCAGCAAATACGGGCTCCTGAGCTCCGTTTCCTGCTGCGACGGCCTCCTGCAGCCCTCTGCTAGCAAAAATGGAGCTCGAGAAGGTCACATGTGATTCGCTGGCAGAGGGTTACAAGAGGCCGTCGCAGCAGGAAACGGAGCTCAGGAGCCTGTTTTTGTTGGCGGGGTGCTTGGCCCCCACAGGCACTCCTGACCTGAATGACATCTAGCTGGCCACACCCATTCTGGACACGGACACACACACACACACACACACACGGTCAGACACGACCCCGATGCGGCCCTCAATGAAATCGAGTTTGACTCCCCTGGTTCAGGGAATACGGGAAATGCCAAGGGTTGATGATACCATTCAAAAGGTAGATCATACATCTTGCTGTATAACCAGTCATTATATTGTGTGGCTGGCAGAGGCACTAAAGACTGGCCCTTCGATATTTCCAGGCCGGCCCTGCGGGCCAGACCTAAGCAGCCTGTGGGTTGGATCCGGCCCATGGGCCCCGAGTTTGACACCCCTGATTTAGATGCGCTTCCACTGAGGAGTACACGTTGAGTGCGGTTGGTCAGCCAGTTACGAATCCATCTGGTGCTGTTAATACCATCTATCTTATTTTCTATCTTATCAAGTAGTGGGTTGTGGTCATTGGTGGGATTCAGCCGCTTCGCACCATTTCGGGAGAACCAGTTGTTAACTTCCTGAGCAGTTTGCTAAACTGGTTGTTGGAAGAAATCATTAAGGCAGAGAACCGGTTGTTGAATTATTTGAATCCAATCACTGGTTGTGGTCTACCACAAGGACAGTGGTGGGTTTCAAAAATTGTTCGAACCTACTCTGTGGGTGTGGCCTCCTTCGTGGGAGTGGCTTGCTGCCCATGTGACCAGATGCGAGTGGCTTGCCGCCCATGTGACGGGATATGAAGATGCCGATGACACTTGTCAGAACCACCTTAAATTGCATAAGAATATGATGTAAACTAAAGGCATCTTTGGTTTGCGTTAAAACAACTTCAACACACGCAATGTTCTGATTGCCCCACAAACGCAGTAGTCATCCTTACCTTTCACAGAGGCACTGAGTTTTATAAATAGGAGCATGATAGTGTAGAATAATCATATCCAAGGACCAGGGGTGGGTTTCAAAAAAATTTGGAAGCTCTTCTGTAGGTGTGGCCTGCTTTCCAGGTCCACTGGTGGAACCTCTTCTAACCAGTTCGGTAGATTTGACGAACCGGTTCTACCGAACTGGTGCGAACTGGTAGGAACCCACCTCTGCTCAAGGACCACTAAATTCATAATTTTAAAATCCCGTGGACCACTACTACGATCTGCCTAATAACCAGCTGGGTGGGCATGGCTAGGTTGTCATGTGACTGGCTGGGCGTGGCCAACTCAATGTCACTCACGTCAAGGGGCGCCTCGCCAGCTCTACTCACCCCTCCCCTGCCAGCCCCTCCTCGCCTGCCCCGCCAAGCTCCTTCGGGCCCCAACAGGAAGCCGTTGCTGGAGCTAAGCAGCCACCAGGAGAAAGAGTTGGCAAAACGGCTCAGCTCAAATTGGATCTGATCGAGAAGGAAGCTCAGCAGAAGCACCTCACTGAGGACTAGGAGCATAGGCTTTCCAAGCAGAGGGAAGACCTGTGGGAGTGCAAGGCCAGGTACCGGCGCCTGGAGGCTCAGTGGGCTGAGATGGTCAGCCAGTTCCAGACCATGATGCAGTCCCACTGGAACGAGGCCCTCCGGCTCTTTACCACCAGCGGTGCTTCCCTCCAGCCTTCGCCCAAAGCCCCCCACCAGGAGGCTGAAGCAGACCCCGAGTCGGAATTTCTGCCCCCCTTCGACCCCCACAAAAAGACCCCGAAGGGGGAGACTCTCTGCAGAAACACAAGTGTTCATTGCACGTATCCGTCCCAGGGGCCGAAGTTTGAGGACCCCTGATTTAGTGCAATATTTAAAAAATGCAAATAATTTTTCGGCGGACCACCAAAATTTTCTCACGGATCACCAGTTGGTGACCCGCTGGTCTCCTTTGAGGAAGATGAGGAAGAGCTAGCTCTGAGGACATCAGACCATGGAGATGTGGAAGGCTTGTGGGCCGGTTCAAACAGTGGAGACGAAGCCGTGCCGGGAATATCAGCGGTTATGACCATTTTTCAAACTTACGACCCATTGCAGCATCCCCATGATCACGAGATTGAAATTCGCATTCCCTGGTAACTGACTCATATTTATGACGGTCGGACTGTCCCCTTTTACAATCTTCGGACAAGCAGAAGAAGCCAGATTCCCTTACTAACTTCGCCATTCATTTAACAACTGTGGCCAGAAAGGTGGTAAAAACGGGGCAAAACTCACTGAATGACCGTTCCACTTAGCAACAGAAATTTGGGGCTCCATTGTGGTCGTAAGCCGAGGACTAACTTATAACTTCGGGTCATCTGATCTTTCTTTTCTGCCTAATTTCCAATGTCTCGTTTTACTGCACGACTGTCTCATCGCTTTATAATCTGGCTGGGTGTTTTTGTTATAGGACACATTATGTCCTCGTCCTTTAATAAGCTACCTTTGCTGGAGTTTCCAGATTTCTTTTTTTAATGTTCATTTTTATGCGGCATTTATTGCTAATGCCGCTCCTCCTGCTGCAGCCATTAAGCCTTCTGTTCCCTCTCTGATAAATTCAATCTAAAACCAGATTGTTATTCAATTGCTGCTCAATCATTATGGGATAATAACGCGGCAATCCTGTTGTTGTTGTTGTTATTGTTGTTATGTTTTAGTGCTTTACAATTGGGTTGGCCAGCTGGCCGGTTATTTCCTCCTGGCTCCAATGATCCGACGTGGAAGATATTACGAGGAGAAGCAGCTCTCGAAGGGAGCTCTAAACTTTTTTTTTAAACCCACATCCTGCGGATTTTCGCGGTTGCTGCTAATGGTTGGCTCACTCTCTTGGGCCAAGAAGGTCCTGGTTCGACAGACTTGAACCCGGGGCCCTAGCTAGCAAAATGAGATGCGTTAACGGAGGGAGAGACTCACAATCACGTGGCGCTTAATAATGGCTTGGTAAAGCCACACTTGGAATACCGCATCTGTTCTGATCAAGCCTTCCCCAGCAGCACGAAGCCGAGTCCTTGTTCCGATAAACCCTTTTTATTTAATTGACAGTGAATTCCTCTCCAGGGAAGTCTTTCCTCTCCCGCAGTCTTTCAAGATAGTTCACAATTAGTGACCTTGATCAGGCTTGGAGAGTGGCCAGGCCGATATCTTTCAGACGCCCACAATACTTGACAAGAATGCAGGAATGAACGAATTGTCTCCTGCAAACTCCACTCCCCTTTCGCTCCTCTTTTATTTCCTCTGGGAGGGGCCGTTCACCGTCCACCTGTGCCTTTACCCCTGAGTCGGCCCTCGTTCCTTAGCTGTTCCCTTCATCTAGCAACTCTGAGCATGCGCACACTGGGAACAGGCTCCAGTTGTTCTTCTGCCTCATTGATCTCTGACTCTGAAGGCAGCTGATAACTGGCATATGGCCCTGGCCCCCTCTCTGCCTCCAACACAGAGCCCTCATCAGAGCCTTCCCCAGACTCTAAGACTGGGCCATCTTCCTTCCCAACCTCCTCACTGTCTGAATCTGCGGCCAGCTCTACTGGCCGCTGGCAGGCCACAACATCATCCAATTTTTGTAAATAAAAAAAAAAGATGTGGAGACTCTCGAAAGAGTGCCCAGAAGGGCAGCAAAGATGATTAGGGGACTGGAGGCTAAAACATATGAAGAACGGTTGCAGGAACTGGGTATGTTTAGTAGAAGAAGGAAGAGGAGGAGGAGGAGGAGAAGAAGAAGAAGAAGAAGACGATGACAATGTCTATGGAGATTCTCAGTCATCCAAGTCATAGTTGTCCCAAAGGTGCTTTTTCAAGAGGCAACTGGACTTTCCAACAACTAGAAGGAGGAGGAGGAGGAGGAGGAGGAGAAATAATGAAATGGGAGACTGAAAAACATGATGAACAGTTGTAGGATTTAGGTATGTTGAGTTCCGTGATGGCGAACCTATGGCACGTGTGGCACAGGTGGCAAATGGAGCCATATCTGCTGGCAAATGAGCCATCAGGTCCAGCAGACATGTGCATGCAGGCAACTGATTTTCAGCCTTCCGGAGGGCCGGGGAAAGCTCTTTTCAACCTCCCCAGGCTTCAGAAAAGCTTCCGGAGCCTGGGGAGGGCAAAAAACAGGCCCAATGAACCTACCGGAAGTTCGAAAACGGATCTTGACATTGGGCACCTTCTAATAAAATGAAATTCAGTGGTGAAAAGAGTAAGGTTCTACATTTAGGCAACAAAAACCAAATGCACAGGAACAGTACAGGTGGTACATTGCTCAACAGTAGTAACTGTGAAAGGGATCTTGGAGTCCTAGTGGAGAACCATTTAAATAGGAGCCAGCCGTGTGCAGCAGCTGCCAAAAAAGCCAACACAGTTCTAGGCTGCATCAACAGAATCAAGATCACGTGAAGGGTTAATACCACTTTATAAGGCCTTGTTAGGCTGCACTTGGAATACGGCATCCAGTTTTGGTCATCACGATGTAAAAAAAAAGATGTGGAGACTCTAGAAAGAGTGCAGAGAAGAGCAGCAAAGATGATTAGGGCAATTGGAGGCTGAAACATATGAGGAACGGTTGCAGGAACTGGGTATGTCTAGTTTAATGAAAAGAAGGATTAGGCGAGACATGATAGAAGTCTTCCAATATCTCAGGGGTTGCCACAAAGAAGAGGGAGTCAAACTATTCTCCAAGGCACCTGAGGGTAGAACAAGAAGCAATGGGTGGAAACTAATCAAGGAGAGAAGCAACTAAGAACTGAGGAGAAATTTCCTGACAGTGAGAACAATTAATCAGTGGAACTACCTGTCTCCAGAAGTTGTGAATGCCCCAACACTGGAAGTCTTTAAGAAGATGTTGGATAACCATTCGTCTGAAGTGGAGTAGGGTTTCCTACCTAAGCAGGGGGTTGGACTAGGAGACCTCCAAGGTCCCTTCCAACTCTGTTATTCTAATTTCTAATTAAACAACCTTCTTTGCTGGATCTGAAAACTGAAAGAATCGGGGATGGGAGACCACCAAGAAACCCTAGGATTGTAGGATTGACCAGAAAACAATAAAGATTTTTCAGGTGTGGTGGTGGGGGGGAAGGAATTCCATAACTTTCTCAAGAAAAGTGTGTGTTTCTGGATTCAGAAAGAGTTTTGACTAACTGAAAAATAAGTTTTCCTTCGTCTGCAAAGTAGAGAGAGGGGAGACATTTGATCTTAAATTTAGCAAAGGCTTCCCTGATTCACATCATCTTCAACTCAGGGCATCCGGATTGTTCAATTCTCTTCCTCCGTTGCACTTCGCCACTTTTCTTTAACCTCCTTAAAAAGGAATGAAAAAAAAATCTCAACCAAAAATGCCTTTATGCAGGAAAATAATGTCCTGAGAGCCATTCCATTATGCAACTTTATAGGGTTTATAACAACAGAGACTATTAGACAAAACTGCAAAGAAGCAAGAAACAGAAAATCACTTGGAGAAATGAGACTCAAAAGACCTACAGTGCATTTTAAAAATTAGCCTGACTTGGAAAGCAAAACTGAGGTACGAAAGAGAGAGAGAGAGAGAGAGCGAGTGAGAGAGAGAGAGAGAGAGAGAGGGAGAGAGAGAGAGAGAGAGGGAGAGAGAGAGAGAGAGAGGGAGAGAGAGAGAGAGAGAGAGAAGATAGAAGGTAGGAAGGCAGAAAGGCAGAAAGGCAGGAGGGCAGGAAGGCAGGCAGGCAGGAAGGCAGGCAGGCAGGAAGGAAGGAAGGAAGGAAGGAAGGAAAGAAGGAAAGAAGGAAGGAAGGAAAGAAGGATGGATGGAAGGAAAAAAGAAAAAGGAAGGAAAAAGAAAAGAAGAAAAAAGATGGAAGGAGGAAGGAAGGCAAAAAAGAGAGAAAGGAAGGAAAAAAGAAAGAAGGAAGGAAGAAAACAAAAGGAAGGAAAGCAAAAGAGAGTGAAAGAAAAAGAAAAAAGAAAGAAAGAAAAGGGAGGGAGGAGAGAAAGAGAAAGAAAGAAGAAAGGAAAGAAAGAAGAAGAGAGGAAAGAAAAGAAGGAAAGGAAAAGAAGGAAGGAAGGAGACGGCAAGAAAGAGAAAGAAAGAAAAAGAATGAAAGAAGGAGGGAGGAAAAAGGAGAAAGAAGGGAGGAGTGAGAAAGAGAAGGAAAGGAGAAAAGGAAAGAAAGAGGGAGGGTGGAAGAAGAGAGAGAAAGAAGGAAAGAAAGAAAGACGAGGAAGGGAGATAGGAGAGAAAGAAGAAAAAAGAAAAAGTAAGAATGAGAAAGATGGATGAGAAAGAAAGGAAAAAGGAAAGAAAGAAAAATGAAATGAAGAAAGAAAAGAAGGAAGAGAAAAAAGAAAGAAAGAAAAAGAAAGGAAGGAAGGAAGGAAGGAAGGAAGGAGGAAATAAAGAAAGAAAGAAAGAAAGAAAGAAAGAAAGAAAGAAAGAAAGAAAGAAAGAAAGAAAGAAAGAAAGAAAGACCCCATCCTGGTAAATTTATGGGCTATAAAGAACTTAATTTTGAGTATTTGGGAGGAAAAGAGCCGATTCCCTCTGTTTTTACAGGCTGAAAGGAGAAAGAAAGTCATTTCTAGGGAATTTTGAGAAGCAGAGACCCCCTTCTCCACCCCCCAACGCCCCTCCTGCCTCTTTGTTGGGACGGAGGAGCCCCTGGGCAGCCGGAAAGGGGCCTCACCTGAGGAATTTGGAGGGGCAGAGAAGGGAAAGAGGGAGGGGCCTGGGCCATTGCAAATGTCGTCCTTGACATACGACCACAATTGAGGCCCAAATAACTGTTGCTAAGTTGTTCGGTGAGCTTTGTCCTGTTTTGCGACCTTCTTTGCCACTGCTGTTAAGTGAATCACTGCAGTTGTGAAGTTAGCAACATTGTTAAGTGAATCTAGGCTTCCCCGTCGCTTCTCCAAAGGTCTTAAAGGCGTCTCACACGACCTCGGGATACCGCAACTGTCATAAGTACGAATCAGGGGCCAAGCAACTGAATTTTAATACATTTTAAACTAAAGCGCCTGCTTTATTTTAATTAAATTGTTTGTATTCCTGCCTTATTAGTTTTACAAATAACTCAAGTCAATGAACATACCGAGCACAAATTCTCCTCCTACTTTAGCCATAACAACAGCCCTGTGAGGTCGGTTGGGCTATGATGGGGGGGGGGGTCAAAGTCACTCACCTGGCTTATGTGGCTAAGGCGGGACTAGAACTCACTGTCTCCTGGCGATTGGTCCATAGTCACTGACCTGGCTTGAGTGACTAAGGCCGAGGTGGCGCAGTGGTTAAATGCAGCACTGCAGGCTACTTCAGCTGACTGCAGTTCAGCAGTTCGGCTGTTCAAATCCCACCAGGCTCAGGGTTGACTCAGCCTTCCATCCTTCCGAGGTGGGTAAAATGAGGACCCGGATTGTTGTTGGGGGCAATATGCTGACTCTGTAAACCACTTAGAGAGGGCTGAAAGCCCTATGAAGCGGTATATAAGTCTAACTATTGCTATTGCTATTGCTATTGCTAAGGCGGGACTGGAACTCACCATCTCCTGGCGATTGGCCCATAGTCACTGACCTGGCTTGAGTGACTAAGGCAGGACTAGAACTCACCGTCTCCTGGCGATTGGTCCAGTCACTCACCTGGCTTGCGTGGCTAAGGCAGGACTAGAACTCACTGTCTCCTGGCGATTGGTCCATAGTCACTCACCTGGCTTGCGTGGCTAAGGCGGGACTAGAACTCACTGTCTCCTGGTCAGTGGCTCAAAGTCAGTCAGCCGATTTTCATGGCTACGGCGGGACTAAAACTCTCCATCTCCTGCTGATTGGCCCACCAAGCTGCTTGTCTTGTCTGAGCCTGGACTCGAACTCACTGTGTCCCTGTTTCTACCCTGGGGCCTTCACCACTACACCACACTGCCTCTCAATAGATTTATACTCTGCCTTCATTCGTATGGTATTATAAGCAGAATGCGGTGCGCACTTGTCAATAATCTGAGAGTTTTAGGCGTTGAAAATCAACGCACAACAATTGTGTGCAGCTGATCCTCTCCACAAGGATACACAGTAATGCATTTCCAAAGAATTAGTGTCCCTCCCGGTTACTCGCCAGTCTGTCCATCTGCCGATAAGCCGATCCTCGGATTTTTAACCAAAATGCCGTGAAAAAAATGGATTATCTGTGGATTAGGGATAATCCACAATTGGGATAAGGCAATTATGAAACGTATTTGAGGACGATGAATTAACCACAGATGGGCTTATATGCAAGGATATATGATCCATACTCCTATTTTCTACTGTAACAACAACCCTGTGGGTCAGGATAAAACTGGAAGAATGTGAGTTCTAGTCCCACCTTAGGCAGGAAAGCCGGCTGGGTGACTTTGGGCCAATCACCAGGAGACTGGGAGTTCTAGTCCCACTTTAGGCATGAAAGCCACCTGGGTGACTTTGGGCCAATCACCAGGAGACAGTGAGTTCTAGTCCCGCCTTAGGCATAAAAGCTACCTGGATGACTTTGGGCCAATCACCAGGAGATGGGGAGTTCTAGTCCCGCCTTAAGCATAAAAGCTACCTGGGTGACTTTGGGCCAATCACCAGGGGACTGTGAGTTCTAGTCCCGCCTTAGGCATAAAAGCTACCTGGGTGACTTTGGGCCAATCACCAGGAGACTGTGAGTTCTAGACCCGCCTTAGGCATAAAAGCTACCTGGGTGACTTTGGGCCAATCACCAGGAGACGGGGAGTTCTAGTCCCGCCTTAGGCATAAAAGCTACCTGGGTGACTTTGGGCCAATCACCAGGAGACTGTGAGTTCTAGACCCGCCTTAGGCATAAAAGCTACCTGGGTGACTTTGGGCCAATCACCAGGAGACGGGGAGTTTTAGTCTCACTTTAGGCAGGAAAGCCACCTGGATGACTTTGAGCTAATCACCAGGAGATGGGGAGTTCTAGTCCCGCCTTAGGCATAAAAGCTACCTGGGTGACTTTGGGCCAATCACCAGGAGACTGTGAGTTCTAGAACCGCCTTAGGCATGAAAGCCACCTGGGTGACTTTGGGCCAATCACCAGGAGACGGGGAGTTTTAGTCTCACTTTAGGCAGGAAAGCCACCTGGATGACTTTGAGCTAATCACCAGGAGACGGTGAGTTCTAGTCCCGCCTTAGGCATAAAAGCTACCTGGGTGACTTTGGGCCAATCACCAGGAGACTGTGAGTTCTAGAACCGCCTTAGGCATGAAAGCCACCTGGGTGACTTTGGGCCAATCACCAGGAGACGGGGAGTTTTAGTCTCACTTTAGGCAGGAAAGCCACCTGGATGACTTTGAGCTAATCACCAGGAGATGGGGAGTTCTAGTCCCGCCTTAAGCATGAAACCCAGCTGGGTGACTGTTTGGGCCAGTCCTTCTCAGCCCAACCTACCTAAGAGGGTTGTTTTGTGGGGGAAATAAATAAATATGCATAGGGAGATAGGAGTGGACATAGGGGTATGATCACTGCCTTGAGTTATTTGGAAGCTGGATACAAATAAATTAATTCAATGAAAGCAAGATTCACACAACTCCATTAACCTGGGTCAAATCTAGCAACAACAGATGTATTTATACATGCTTAGTTAATGGGAATTTAGGACGGGATTAGCCTATTGTGTGAATGCCTTTTGGTTTAATTTATCTATGTTCTCTGGAAATGCAATGCAGATAGTCTTTGACTTATGACCATTCATTTCATGTGATGGGTAGAAAGTGACAAAGAAGCACTGGGGGAAAAACTGACACCCTCAGTCCTCGCAGTTACGACCAGCACGGCATCCCGAGCCAAGGTGGTGCAAATGCAGCACTGCAGGCTGACTGCTAGATCAGCAGTTCAGCGGTTCAAATCTCACCGGCTCAGGGTTGACTCAGCCTTCCATCCTTCCGAGGTGGGTAAAATGAGGACCCGGATTGTTGTTGGGGGCAATATGCTGACTCTGTAAACCGCTTAGAGAGGGCTGAAAGCCCTATGAAGCGGTATATAAGTCTACTGTTATTATTGCTATCCCACAGTTACGTGACCAAAATTGGGACACTTAGCAACTGGCACATGTGGATGACAATGGCAGCGTCCTGGGGGGAGGGGAGGGTCATGTGATCCCCACTTATGACCTATCCAGTCTATTTCCATTAAGCAAAGCAAAGGGGAGAAGCCAGGTTTGCTTAATGACTGTAATAACCACAATGATTCACTTAATAACCACGGCAAAAAAAATTGTAAAATCAACTTGCTGAACAACTGCCTTGCTTACCAATGGGAATTCTGTTCCCCATTTTGGTCGTAAACCAAGGACTAACAGAATCTTGGAGAGGACCAGCCATAGGGAAACCTTGATTCGCTACGTAATCCGAATCTGTTTCATTTTAGGACATTTCTGTTGATCACATAAATATCTCAAATTGTCACTTGCTACCAATACATGTAGTCCTCCAATTACGACAGTTCATTTAGCGACCAAAGTTTCAACGGCACTGAAAAATGGGACTTAAGTTATGACGGTTTTTCACACTTATGACCCATGCAGTATTCCCCATGGTCATGTGATCAAAAGTCAGACATTTGGCAACTGACCCATATTTATGACGGTCGCAGTGTTTGGCCACCTTCTGACGAGCAAAGTCAACGGGGAAACCAGATCCACTCAACAACTGGGTTACTCACTTAACGACAGCAGTCATTCGCTTAGCCACCAAGGAAGGTCGTGGAAAGGGGCAAAACTCATGTCTCACTTAACAACTAAAAATTTGGGGCTCAGTTACCATCGTAAATCGAGGACTGCTTGCACCTTAACCAGACTTGGGGAATTGTGCAATTCTCATTGCACCCACAAGGGGGCACCAAAATAAGCCAGCTTGGCTATTGTGACTGTGCCCCCCTCGGTTTTCCATCAAGGACACAATTGACAACTCTTCCATCCATGCCTGGATTGTGTTCAATGAGGCAATCACACAAACGATGATTTATTTATGCCCCCTTTGTGCTTTTCCATTGACGTCATTGAAATTGCTTGTGTTCAGCCAATGACGGGAATTGATTCAACTCGATGCAACTGACTCATCCGTGGCAACCCAGATGGGACCGGTCAGACCCATTCCTGCCCCATTGCTTTGGAAGCCAGCTGCTGCCAAGAAAAAAAGCAGAATTTCCTTGCAGGGTGCAGCTCCCTTAGCAAGAAATTCTTATTTATTTATTCCACCTCTTATCATTGATCAATGCCATTTTTCTGTACAAGGTCTAGGGAGATTCTCTGGCACCCAGGGTTGTGGCCCGCCAGCAGCCAGCAGAGCTGGCAGCAGATTCGGACAGGGAGAAGGTTGGGGAGGAACCTGGGCCAGTCCTGGAGTGTGGGGAAGGCTCTGAGGAGGGCTCTGTGTCGGAAGCAGAGAGGGGGTCAGGGCCATCCGACAGTTATCAGCTGCCTTCGGAGTCAGACATCAGTGAGGCAGAAGAACAGCTGGAACCTGTTCCCAGTGTGTGCATGTGCAGAGTTCCCAGACAAAGGGAACAGCTAAAGAACAGGGGTCGACTTGGGAATAAGGCCACAGGTGGACGGTGAATGGCCCCTCCCATAGGGAATAAAAGAGGAGCGAAAGGGGAGTGGAGTTTGCAGGAGACAATCAGTTCCCTTAATTGGTTCCTGACTCTCCGAGGCTCCTGGCCAAGTTCTGCAGATCTCGGCCTGGCAGCTCTCCAAGCGAGATAAGGTTTGTGACCGTAAATCCTCCCTTGAAAGACTTTACTGAAGGTGAAGGAGCAGAATCCACAGTCCATTAATAAAAGGGGTTTTTGTCAGGACCAGGAGTCTGCTTCATGCTCTCAGGAAGCCTCGGTCAGAACACACAGTTGATGGTTGTCCCAAAGGTGCTTTTTTCAGTAGGCAACTGGACTTTCTGGTTTTTACAGAATAACAAGAGTTGGAAGGGGCCTTGGAGGTCATCTAGTCCAACCCCCTGCCTAAGCAGGAGACCCTACACCATTTCTGACAGATGGCAGTCCAGTCTCTTCTTGAAAACCTCCAGGGATGAAGCTCCCACAACTTCTGTTCCACTGGATGATTGTTGTCACTGTCAGGAAATTTCTCTGTATTTCCAGGTTGAATCTCTCTCCTTGGTCAGTTTCCATCCATTATTCCTTGTCTGGCCTTCAGGTGCTTTGAGAAATACCTTCACCCCCTCCTCTCTGTGGCAGCCCCTCAAATGTTCACTCAAGCCGGGCCTGTCAAGAGCCTCGGATTTCAACCTCCATGCTCCCCAGCACTGACCAGCTGCAGCCCTGCAGCCAAGGCCTGGCTGGGGAGAACATCCTGCACACTGCTGTAAAGAAGGGAAGGGAAGAATGAAGGGAGAAATGGAAGTGAATGGATGAAGGAGAGGGTAGAGGGAGGGAAGAAGGGAAAGGAGGGAGGGAAAGAAAATGGATGAAGGAGAAGAAGAAGAGGGAAGAAAGAAAGAAAGAAAGAAAGAAAGAGGGAGGGAGGGAGGGAGGGAGAAGGACGAGGAGGGAGGGAAGAAAATGGATGAAGAAAGAGGAGGAAGGGGGAGAGGTGAGAAAGAAAGAGAGAGGGGGGGAGGGAGGTTAGGGAAGGAGAAGGAAGAGGAGGGAGGGAAGAAAATGGATGAAGGAGAGGGGGGAGGGGAGAAAGAGGGGAGAAGGAAGAGGGGGAAGGGAGGAAAGAAAATGGATGAAAGAGAGGAGGAAGGGGGAGAGGTGAGAAAGAGAGGGAGAGAGGGAGGGAGGGAGAAGGACAAGGAGGGAGGGAAGAAAATGGATGAAGAAAGAGGAGGAAGGGGGAGAGGTGAGAAAGAAAGAGAGAGGGGGGGAGGGAGGTTAGGGAAGGAGAAGGAAGAGGAGGGAGGGAAGAAAATGGATGAAGGAGAAGAGGAGGGGAGAAAGAAAGAAAGATATAGAGGAGGAGGAGAGAGGGGGGAGGGAAAAAAGAAGGAAAATGGATGGAGAGGCAGAGAAAAAGGAGGAGGAGGAGGGGACAGAGGGGAGAGGGGGAAGAAATAAGGAGGAAGGGAAGGGGAAGGAAGTCAATGGATGAAATAGGAAAGGGAGCAAAGAGAGGATAAAGGGAAGGGGGAAGAAAATAAACGGGAGGGGGGGGCAAAAGGAAGGGAAGAGGCACTCTGCCCATGGTCAGATGCCCTGGTGGCTTTCCTAGGGGCCAAAAGAGCATCGGAGGAGCCGGCTCGGCGGGACAGGCGGAGGCCGGGGCGGAAGCGGAGGAAGCGGCCTCTGGAGAAGACAAAAAGGGTCAGGCGGCCTCGAAGCGGCGCTCGGGCGGCTCTGTTGCTGCGGCTGCCGCTGCTAAGAAACCCCGAGAGGGAAGAGCGAGGGAAGGGGAGGGGCTCCAAAGAGACACTGAGCTCTTTCTCTCTTTCTTTCTCTTTCTTTCTTTCCTTTTCTCCATCTCCCTCCCTTTCTTTTCTTCCTTTCCCTTTTTCTCTTTCCTTCCTCCCTTTCTTCTTCTTTCCTTTTCTTTCCTTTCTTTTTTTCTTTTTCTTCTTTCCTTCCACTCTTTCTTTTTCTCTCCTTCCTTCCTTTTTCCTTTCTTTCTCATTCTTTCTCTTCTTCCCATTCCTTTTTTCTCTTCCCTTCCTTCTCTTTCCCTCCCTCCTTTAATTCTCCTTTCCTTAGCCCCATTTCTTAATCCTTTCTCCCCTTCCTACCCCCCTTCTCTTTCCCGTTCCTTTTGCCCTTCCCCTCCCCTTTCTCTTTGCCTTCCTTTTCCCTTCCCTTCTTTTTCCTTCCTTCTCTCTTTCCATTCTCCCTTCCTTTTCTCTGAAAACCCCAAAGCTTCCTCTCTTAAGAAACGAGAAACGGCTTCATTATGACCAATACTTACTTACTTACTTTCTTTCTTTCCTTTTCCTTCTTTCCTTTCTTTTTTCTTCTTTCCTTCCTCTTTTTCCTTTCTTTCTCATTCTTTCTCTTCTTCCCATTTTTCTTCTTTCCTTCCTCTTTTTCCTTTCTTTCTCATTCTTTCTCTTCTTCCCATTCCTTTTTTCTCTCCCTCTTCCCGTCCTTCTTCCTCCCTCTTCCTCCCTCCCTTCTTCTTTCTTTCTTTCTTTCTCTCTCTCTCTCTCCCCCTCCCTCCCTCCCTCCCTCCCTCTCTTCTTGATTTATTTATTTAAAAAAAAAAAACCAAAAGGGGCAAAAACGGTCCTTCCCTCCCTCGCCCACTCTCCCCCCCCCCGGGATGGGAACCATGGGACCTGGTCCTCCGCACCCCTAACAGCTACGCCACCCCCTCTGCCTAACACCAGCTCGGCAGCTGTCTGGTGGGTGGGTGGGAGGGAGAGGCGTGGGGGAGGCATCCTGGCTTGCTGGATCGTTGGGGGGGGGGGGCGAGGGTGGCTAAGATAGGGCCGGATCCGTTCCTGGGGGCGACTTTCCCTTTTCCTTGCCCCCTCCCCCCTTAAATCCCTCCCACTTGGGCAACTCCCCATTGGTTGGTTCATAGGCAGCCTTGCCCCAGAGGTTGGCAGAGGAGCCTGCCACTCACGTCTTCTTCTCTCTCCCCCCCCCCCCGCCCCTCCCCAGCTGAACTTCGCCTTGAAGTTTGAATCGGGCTGTTGCGAGCGTCTGGCTCCGTGGGCGGGTGTGAGTGCGGACACACAACACACACACACGAGAGAGAGCGTAGCGAGAGCATCAAGTTTCAACTTTGGACCGAGGCGGCGGTGTGGCTTTCCGTCTGAGAAGCGGCCAGCCGCGGGAACCACGGAAAGAAAAGAAAGGAAGGAAAGAAAGAAAGAACAAAAGAAAGGAGGAAAGAAAGAACGAACGAAAGAAGGGAAGAAAAGGAACGAAAGAAGAAAGGGAAGGGAAGGAGAGAGGGAGGAGGAAGAAGGAGAAACGCAAAAGATCCCTTGATCCAACCCAACATTAAACCCCGCTTGGGCAAAACCACGCAAGGCTCCCGAAAGATCCTAGATCCTTCGCACGGATTTGGGCGAAGGATTCCGACAGATCCGGAGCGTCTCTAAAGGAAGGAGGCCCGCGCGATCGTCTCGTCTGAATGCAGAAAAACAGGTAAGGAAGGGTGGAAGGAGGATAGCGGGCTGCGGGGGGTGGGGACTTTCTTTGGGGGGTGGTGAACCCAAGCCAAACCCCTTTTTAACGGGGTGCTCAACACCCCCCCCCCCCCGCTTTCCCGGCTTCTGCATGATGCTGGGTTGATCCCAAGGAGAGATTTCCAGCAAATAAAACTTTCTACCTTTCTGATCTTAGCAAATCCGGGTAGTCTCGCACTTACGACTACTAATGTTGTTCAGTGAGTTTTGCCCCTGCAAATGTGTTTTTTTTCCCTCTGGCTTACGGGTTGTTATAGATCTAACTCCAATGGAGCCCAACGCTTAGGTCGCTAAGAGAGACCATTGTTAAGTGAGTCTTGAACCATTTTAGGAAATTTCTTGCCCTGTTTGTTAAGCAAATTAACTGTCGTCGTTAAGTTAGCGACCTGGTTGTTAAATGAATCTGGCTTCCACCATTGACTTGGCTCGTCGGGTCGCAAAAGGGGATCGTGTGACCCGGGACACTACGACCGTCATGAATGTGAGTCAGTGGTCAAGCAGCTGAATGTTGATCGCATGACCTCCGGGAGGCTGCAATGGTCGTAAGTGTGAAAAACCGGTCCAAATTCACTTTTTTCAGTGCCGTTTCGAACCGTCACTAAATGAACTGTTGTAAGTGGAGGACTACCTGTATTTACGACCGCTATGGAATTGCAGAGTGAGTGACAGGATTGTCATTTGTAGCCTTCCCAGCCAGTTTCCAATAAGACAAGCCAATGTTGGGAGCCAAATTTGCTTAACGGCTGAATGATTCGCTTAACAACCATGGCAAAAAGGTGGGAAAAAATGGGGGGAAACTGCTTGCTTAGCAACGGAAATTCAGGTTCCAATCCAGGCATGGTCGTAAGTCGAGGACTACCTGAACTGGGGGGACAAAATCAAAAGTATCTGAATACAGCTAGTCCTCAGCTTACTACCACAATGGAGCTCTGTGGTTAAGTGAGACCTTGGTTAACTTCATTTTGCCCCACTTTACGACCTACCTTGCCACTGTTGTTAAGCGAATCGCTGCTCTTGATAAGTTAGCCTTGTGGTCGTTAAGCGAATCTGGCTTCCCCATGAAGTTGGCTTGTTGGAAAGTCGCAAAATAGAATCACATGACACCCCCGGGACATTGCAACCGTCATAAATGTGAATCAGTTGTCCCAAGCAGCCAAATTTTGATCACATGACTATGGGGGGGATGGCTGCAACGGTCGTAAGAGTAAAAAACGGCCATAAGTCCCTGTTTTCAGGAACTGTCACTAAACAGTCGTAAGTATGCATCGTTTGTGAGTCCTGATTAATAGTTTTTTTTGCCAGCCTCAATCCCCCCCCCCCAAATGCATGGATGTCCAGACCCCTCATCCCCAGCAAGAGATGGGAACCGTAGTTTCGTCTTACAGTCGGTCAAAAATCTGTTTTGCAAACAAATGTAAGGGGAAAACCGCTGGTTTTCTCGCACCGGGAAATGGAGGGAAGGAAAAGCGGCAAAACAATAAAACCGCAGCAGGATTAAAACTTGTTGAAACACGCATGAAATTCTTGGAGCGGAGGGTCACAGATCAAAAGTAGACGCCCTTTGGATATGAATTCTCTCGCAGGCTGCGGAGGGGATGGGCTGAGCCAAGGTACCACAATCCGTTGGAAGGGAGCTGGAAGGGACCTTGGAGGTCTTCTAGTCCAGCCCCCTGCTCAGGCAATAGACCCTCCAGCATTTCAGACAAACGGATGTTCAGTCTCTCCTTAAAAACCTCAGGAGGGAGGGAGGGAGGGAGGAGGGAGGAAGGAAGGAAGGAAGGAAGGAAGGAAGGGCCGCAGAATAACAGAAGGGATCTTGGTGGTCTTCTAGTCCAGCCCCCTGCTCAGGCAAGAGACCCTCCAGCATTTTAGACAAACGGATGTCCAGTCTCTTCTTAAAAACCTCAGGAGGGAGGGAGGGAGGGAGGGAGGAGGGAAGGAAGGAAGGAAGGAAGGAAGGAAGGAAGGAAGGAAGGGCCGCAGAATAACAGAAGGGATCTTGGAGGTCTCCTAGTCCAGCCCCCTGCTCAGGCAAGAGACCCTCCAGCATTTCAGACAAACGGATGTTTAGTCTCTCCTTAAAAAACTCAGGAAGGAGGGAGGGAGGGAGGGAGGGAGGGAGGAAGGAAGGAAGGAAGGAAGGAAGGAAGGACTGCAGAATAACAGAAGGGACCTTGGAGGTCTTCTAGTCCAGCCCCCTGCTCAGGCAAGAGACCCTCCAGCATTTCAGACAAACGGATGTTCAGTCTCTCCTTAAAAACCTCAGGAGGGAGGGAGGGAGGGAGGAAGGAAGGAAGGAAGGAAGGGCCGCAGAATAACAGAAGGGATCTTGGAGGTCTTCTAGTCCAGCCCCTGCTCAGGCAAGAGACCCTCCAGCATTTCAGACAAACGCATGTTCAGTCTCTCCTTAAAAAACTCAGGAAGGAGGGAGGGAGGGAGGGAGGAAGGAAGGAAGGAAGGAAGGGCCGCAGAATAACAGAAGGGATCTTGGAGGTCTTCTAGTCCAGCCCCCTGCTCAGGCAAGAGACCCTCCAGCATTTCAGACAAACGCATGTTCAGTCTCTCCTTAAAAAACTCAGGAAGGAGGGAGGGAGGGAGGGAGGAAGGAAGGAAGGAAGGAAGGAAGGACTGCAGAATAACAGAAGGGACCTTGGAGGTCTTCTAGTCCAGCCCCCTGCTCAGGCAAGAGACCCTCCAGCATTTTAGACAAACGGATGTACAGTCTCTTCTTAAAAACCTCGGGAGGGAGGGAGAGAGGGAGGGAGGAAGGAAGGAAGGAAGGAAGGAAGGAAGGAAGGAAGGACTGCAGAATAACAGAAGGGACCTTGGAGGTCTTCTAGTCCAGCCCCCTGCTCAGGCAAGAGACCCTCCAGCATTTTAGACAAACGGATGTCCAGTCTCTTCTTAAAAACCTCAGGAAGGAGGGAGGGAGGGAGGAAGGAAGGAAGGAAGGAAGGGCCGCAGAATAACAGAAGGGATCTTGGAGGTCTTCTAGTCCAGCCCCCTGCTCAGGCAAGAGACCCTCCAGCATTTCAGACAAACGCATGTTCAGTCTCTTCTTAAAAACCTCAGGAAGGAGGGAGGGAGGGAGGGAGGGAGGGAGGGAGGGAGGAAGGAAGGAAGGAAGGACTGCAGAATAACAGAAGGGACCTTGGAGGTCTTCTAATCCAGCCCCCTGCTCAGGCAAGAGACCCTCCAGCATTTTAGACAAACGGATGTACAGTCTCTTCTTAAAAACCTCAGGAAGGAGGGAGGGAGGGAGGGAGGGAGGGAGGGAGGGAGGGAGGGAGGGAGGGAGGAAGGAAGGAAGGAAGGAAGGAAGGAAGGAAGGAAGGAAGGAAGGAAGGGCCGCAGAATAACAGAAGGGATC
>NW_022473582.1:95000-146366 GCF_009769535.1 Thamnophis elegans
TTTTCCCGTGCTCTTGTGACTTTGAATGATTACTAAATAAATGGCTGTAAGTCAAGGACTAACTGTCTTTGAGGGGCTGCCCCAAAGAAGAGGGAGTCAAGCTATTCTCCAAAGCACTTGAAGGCAGAACAAGAAGCAATGGGTGGAAACTAATCAAGGAGAGAAGCAACTTAGAACTGAGGAGGAATTTCCTGACAGTGAGAACAATTAATCAGTGGAACAGAAGTTGCCTCCAGAAGTTGTGGGTGCTTCGTCACTGGAAGTTTGGAATAAGAGACTGGACAGCCATTTGTCTCAAATTGTACAGTGTCTGTTCCTTGAGCAGGGGGATGGACTAGAAGACCTCCAAGGTCCCTTCCAACTCTGTTATTCTTCTTTCTTCCTTTCCCTTCCCTTTTTCTATTTTCCTTCCCTTCTTTTTTCTCTCCTTCTTTCCTTCTCTTCCCTTCCCTCCCTTCTCTTTTTCTATCCTCCTTCCCTTTTCTTTCCTTCTTTCTTTTCCTTCCCTCCCTTCCTTTCTCTTCCCTTTTTCTATCTTCCTTCCATTCCCTTTCCTTTCCTCCTTTCCTTCCCTTCCCTTTTTCTATCTTCCTTCCCTTTTCTTTCCTTCTTTCCTTTCCTTTCCTCCCTTCCTTTCCCGTTTCTTTTTCTATCTTTCTTCCATTCCCTTTTCTTTCCTTTCCTTCCCTTCCCTTTTACTATCTTCCCTTTTCTTTCCTTTTTCCTTTCCTTCTCTTTTTCTATCTTTCTTCCCTTTTTTCCTTCTTTCCTTTCCTTCCCTTTTTCTATCTTTCCTTCCCTTCTTTCCTTCCCTTTTCTTTCCTTTCCTTCCCTTTTTCTATCTTCCATTCCCTTTTCTTTCCTTCTTTCCTTTCCTTCTCTTTTCTATCTTCCCTTTTCTTCCCTTCTTCCCTTTCCTTCTCTTTTTCTATCTTCATTTCCTTCCCTTCTCCCCTTTCCTTCCCTTTTTCTATCTTCATTTCCTTCCCTTCTTCCCTTTC
The DNA here is from genome assembly GCF_009769535.1 of Thamnophis elegans. NCBI lineage: Eukaryota > Metazoa > Chordata > Lepidosauria > Squamata > Natricidae > Thamnophis > Thamnophis elegans. The sequence goes on from NW_022473582.1 coordinate 96,002, forward strand.
CTTCCCTTTTTCTATCTTCCTTTCCTCCCCTTTCATTCTTTCCTTCCCTTTCCCTTTCCTCCAATAACTAAGAGGTTGCCCGGAAGAAGAAGGGCAGCTGCCACATTCTCCAAAGCACCTGAGGGCAGGGTAAGAAGCAACGGGTGGAAACTAATCAAGGAGAGAAGCAACCTGGAATTAAGGAGAGACTTCCTAACTTAATTAACCAGTGGAACAGCTTGCCACCAGAAGTTGTGAATCCTCCAACACTGGAAATTTTAAGAGGAGACTGTAGACAGCCACTTGTCTGAAATGGCTCCGGGTCTCTTGCTTGAGCAGGGGGTTGGACTAGAAGACCTCCAAGGTCCCTTCCGGCTCTGTTACTCTGAGCCTAGCCGATGTTTTGGCAAGAAGCAAACGTAGATATATATCCAGCTGAATCCTCCATCCAGCCAAATTGTAGTCTGACCAAAACCGCTATAATTATCGGCTGGTTCAGATCCGAGCAGAATCTCGAGTGCTGGGAATTGGGCTTGTTTTCTTGTTTATAAGCCTGTAATTATCAAACGGATTCCGAGCGGAGTCAAGCTGATTGCCGGTTTGAGGAAAACCCTCCACTGGTTTGGATCTTGGCTGAGCCGGGTGAGCTCATCAGAGCGTGGTTTTTTTATTTCACGGAACGCGGGCCGACCACACCGCGCATCCCTCGGGAATCGAAACCAGAGGCCGGCTGCTCCTCGCAAGGCGAGCTCTAAGCCCTTGGGGCACAGTGGTCAGAATGTGGCATTGCAGGCTCATTCTGCCCACTACCAGGGGGTTCAAGGGTTGCTCCAGATGTTTTGGGATTGCCTCCAAGGCGCCTATTATTATTGGTCCTACCCAGTGGTGGGATTCAAATAATTCAACAACCGGTTCTCTGCCCTAATGACTATCTGGGTAGGTGGGGCTCGGTGGTCATGTGACTGGGTGGGCGTGGCCAACTCAAGGTCACTCAGGTCGATGGGCGCTTCGCTTTACCTGTTACAATGTAGTAAGGGTTAACCGGAGAGGCAGTTTCTGTAAGCAGGGCAGTAAAGTTGAGGCTAGAAACAACACCAGAATGTTTCCTTCCTGCCTTCCTTACAGGATTAGCCCTGCAAAGTGGGAAAAAACAAAAGGAGATTTCTTCCAACAACCGGTTCTCTGAACTACTTAGAAAGTTATCAACCGGTTCTCCTGAATAGGTGCGAACCGGCTGAATCCCACCACTGGTCCTACTTTTCCTTTCCTCTGCCACAGTCGTTCTATTTCTATTTGCCGGTCTTCGCATTTTGTGATCTTCTCATGTCCGTCTCTTCGGCTCTCTCCAGCTACTGCTGTGTCTGCTATCCAGATTCTTTTTTCGTCCTTGTTATCGACTGTTTTTTAAAAGTTTGGTATGTTATGCTGCAGGTGCCTGAATTCTGAAGTCCCAGAACCAGAGGTGGGTTGCTCCTGGTTTGGCCCGGTTCGGCTGAACCAGTAGTGGTATTTTGGCCTGGGTCGCAGAAACGGCAGCGACTCAGGCTGGGCCACGCCCCCAAAGCAATTCCCCGGTTTCCGCTGCTGTTGCCGGCATGGTAAAAATCGGGGAACTAAAAAGTATTTTTTTTCATGTTCTGCACATGTGTAGAACATGTTCTGCACATGTGTAGAACAATTTACATTCAACTGTGCAAAGCGCACACAAAGTGCACTGGCAGCAACCCACCCCAGCCCAGAACAATTTAGCTTCCTCATTTTCAACGACTTTTTCTACTTGATGATCCCGCCAGTTCTTGCTTGCAGGCAAATGGTATTTTTTGCAGATCTCCTAATGCACCATTGTTTCTACTTTGTCACACTGTCGTTAGGCCCAGTACACTTCAATACGGGGAATGCTTGACTTACAACAGTTCGTTTAGTGACAGTTAAATGTTACAACAGCACTGAAAAAAAGGAAACTTAGGACCATTTTCACAGTTATGGCCTTCCAGCATCCCCACGATCATGTGATCAAATTCAGATGCGTGGCAACTGACTCATATTTATGACGGTTGCAGTGTCCCGGGGTCATGTGATAACATTTTGCGACCTTCTGGACAAGCAACGTCAATGGGCAAGCCGGATTCATTTCACAACCAGGTTACTAACTGACCAACTGCAGTGATTCACTTAACAACTAAGGCGAGGGAGGTTGTAAAATGGGGCAAAATTCACTTAACAAATGTCTCACTGAACAACAGAAATTTGGGGCTCAGTTTTGGTGGTAAGCCAAGGGCTACGTATCTTCATCAGTCATCTAGAAGAGGGAATAGAAGGGGAACTCATCCGATTTGCAGATGACACTAAATTAAACTATTTGGACTTTTTTGTCTTTCTATCGACAATTTTTTAAGCCCTGGGGGGTGTTATGTGGCAGATGCCTGTCTGTTTGGATTCTAAAGTCCCCGAGCATTTTAGCTTCTTCATTTTCTATTATTTTCTCTATTTTATAGTCCCGCTGGTTTGCCAGCAGGCAAATATTATTTCTTGCGGATCTTCCAATGCACCATTGTTGCCACTTGCAACGCCGTTGTTTGTGCAAAACTTCTAAGGGGCTAACAAGTGATCCCCTGTTTCTTCAGCTTCTTTCGGCAATTTTGCCATCTCTCAATTCTGGCTTTGCATGAATTTTTTGGGGGTTAATATTCTTAAATGGTTGTTACTGTTCTCACAGCGGATCGGTCTTAAAATGTCGTTTTCTACAAGCATTGGTGGAGGGGGAAGCAGCAAGATAAGCTGAGAGTAGGACACAAGTTGTGGTTAATCTTTAGAGAGAGGAATTTGCAATATGAGGCTGCCCAAAAAAATTTCATCAGAATTCATTCTCTCTCTCTCCTCCCTCTTTCTTTTTTCTTTCTTCCTTCCTTTTTTACTTCTTCCTTCCTTCCTTTCTTCCTTCCTTCCTTTCTTTCTTTCTGCCTCTGAATTAAATTTGACACTTGGCAAGAATAAAAATGTGGTTTGCGGTTGCCTTTCCACTTTTGGAGAGGTTTGTAGACTTAACCCTCTGGGGACATGCCAGAAGAGAGAAAAGACTGGGATGAAAATTCACTAATGCCATATAAACCATCCTCTCTGAGTTTCTGCCATTTTTCATGGTCTAATCATACATTTGGTTTTCTGTTCATTTGATTTGTAGCTTCTTAGGAGCCCAAGCGGGAGGGAAAACAGGCAAGTGTTTTTCTTAATATCGCCATCTTGGGAGAAATGACACCTCATAGAAGCAGCTCCCAAAGCAAGATTCGCTCCCTAATTTAGAAAGTTAAGATTATTTCGAGCCCGTGTTTCTCAATTTTGGCAGGTTTAATATGTGTGGACTTCAATTCCCAGAATTCCTCAGCCAGCATACTCTGCATATGCTATATGCAATAGTGTCCAATTTCTTCTTTAAAACTTCCAGTGTTGGAGCATTCAGAACTTTTGGAGGCAACTTCTGTTCCACTGATTAATTGTTCTAACTGTCAGGAAATTCCTCCTCAGTTCTAAGTTGCTTCTCTCCTTGATTAGTTTCCACCCATTGCTTCTTGTCCTGCCCTCAGGTGCCTTGGAGAATAGTTTGACTCCCCCTTCTTTGAAACAGCCCTGAGATATTGGAAGACTGTTGTCATGTTTCTAGGCCCTAGTCCTTCTTTTCATTAAACTAGACATACCCAGTTCCTGCAACCGTTCTTCATATGTTTAACTTCCAGTCCCCTAATCAGATAACAGATGAACAGAGTTGGAAGGGACCTTGTAGGTCATCTAGACCAACCCCTGCTCAAGCAGGAAACCCTACACTATTTCCAACAGATGCCAGTCCAGTCTCTTCTCCAAGCCTCCAGAGATGAAGCTCCCACAACTTCCGAAGGCAACTTCTGTTCCATGGGTTCATTGTTCTCACTGTCAGAAAATGTCTCCTTATTTCCAGGTTGAATCTCTCCTTGATTAGTTTCCATCCATTGCACCCTCAGGTGCCTTGGAGAATAGCTTGACTCCCTCTTCTTTGTGGCAACCCCTGAGATATTGGAAGACTGCTATCATGTCTCCCCTAGTCCTTTCTATTAAACTAGACATATCCAATTCCAGCAACCGTTCTTCATATGGTTTATATGGAAGCCAGTGAGCGCAAATTCCTTGCGCACTGAACAGGCAGTACCACTGGCAGGAACAACACCCCCCCCCCCCACTATTCCTGGACCTTAGGACCATGATGGAGGCTAATCATTACAACTGTGCATCATGATAATCCTAAAACAGATACCGTATTTTTCGGAGTATAAGACAAACCAAGATTTTGAAGAGGCAATTTATTTTTTAAAAAAAGTTTTTGCACTCTGCACTCACCTCTCAAAAACGGCCCGTTATTTTTGTCAAAAAAAAGGGGGGGCATGAATAGCCTTTAGGAGGCTTGTAGAGTGCTCCTGGGGGCTGGGGGGGCAAAAACTAGCAAAAAATGGGCCGTTTTTTGCTCAATTTTTTGCTCTCCCCAGCCCCCAGCAGCACTCTGGAAGCCACCTAAAGGCTATTCACAGCCATTTTTGCAAGGGGGGGGGGAGGCGAGGTTTCTGGAAGCCAAAAATACTGTATTCAGTGTATAAGACGCACCCAGATTTTCACCCTCTTTTTGAGGGGAAAAGGTGCGTCTTATAAACCGAAAATTACGGTAAGTCCCATTCAAATCAGGTAGGATAAAATGTCCCTCAGGTGTTATCCTAACCTGCTGGCATAGATGATGATGCAACAATAAGATGCTGTGTGATGATGATGATGATGATGATGACCATAGATGCCTTCTCTCCCATCTCTCAGGGAAGATGGATACTTTCAGCACTAAGAATTTGGCTCTCCAAGCTCAGAAGAAAACTGCTGAGCAAGATGGCCTCCAAGAACGTGGCCAGCATCTTCATCGACGACACCAGCAGTGACATCCTGGACGAGCTCTACCGGGTCACCAAGGAATTCACGCACAACCGCAAAGAAGCCCAGAAGATCATCAAGAACTTGATCAAGATCGTGGTGAAGTTGGGCGTCTTGTACCGCAACAAGCAGTTCGGCGTCGAAGAGCTGGTCTTGATGGACCGTTTCCGTAAGAAGCTCCATACTTTGGCTATGACGGCGGTCAGCTTCTACCAGGTGGACTTCACTTTCGACCGCCGGGTCATGTCCAACATGCTCAACGAATGCCGTGACCTTCTTCCATCAAGCCGTCAACACACACCTGACCAGTAAGTCCCATTCTCGGATTAACCACGTCTTCAACCATTTCGCGGACTACGAGTTCCTCTCCGCGCTCTACGGCTCTTCGGAGCCTACCAGAGCCACCTGCAGCGGATCTGCGGAGGGCTGAACCAAATGTTGGATGAAGGCAACATCTGAAGTCAACCAAAAACCATGGCTTTTCAAGACTCAGCTGTGGACGCGGTGGCTTTGGTCTCACCACTTCCGGATCTCCTTTGATATAATGGAGTGTGGTATTTTAAGAAAGAGATTGTGGGGAGTGTGTTGGTTTCTTTTCTTTTTTTTTAGATATGGTTTCAACCTTGGGTTTTTCCACTGTCCTTTCTTAACTTTTTCCAAGGAATGAAAGGGGGTTTATAAAGGTTTTTGGTGGAAGGCAATTAGGGACGACTCTGATGTGGAGACCGCAACTGAAGGCCATCTCCAGATTGGCTTCCGAACAGAATGACAGAAGGGGACCTTGAAGGTCTTCTAGTCCAACCCCCTGGGTTTTGGTCTTAAATAATGAGGGTGCTTGCCTGCATCTCGGGTATCTCTTCACCCTGAAAGGGCTGAAGAGGTGGGTTACACAGACCCATGTGCGGTCTTGCTATTAACAGCATAGCAGAGTGGGAAGGGACCTTGGAGGTCTTCTAGTCCAACCCCCCTGCTCAGGCAGGAAATCCTATACCAAAGCAGAGAAATGGTTGTCTATAATCTCTTCTTTAAAACTTCCAGTGTTTGAGCACTCACAGCTTTTGGAGGCAATCCACTGGTTGATTGTCCTCACTGTTTAGGAAATTTCTCCTCAGTTCTAAGTGGCTTCTCTCCTTGATTAGTTTCCACCCATTGCTTCTTGTTCTACCCTCAGGTGCTTTGGAGAATAGTTTGACTCCCTCTTCTTTGGGGCAGCCCCTGAGATATTGGAAGACTGCTATCATGTCTCCCCAGTCCTTCTTTTCATTAAACATTAGACATACCCATTTCCTGCAGCCGTTCTTCATATGTTGCCCCCTATGCCAGGGTTCCAAGTAACATCCCCAAGGAACAAAGACTATGAGGCTTCAATTTCTTCAAAGTTCCATTTTGTTAGAAATGTCATATTGGCAACATCTGGGAAACCCGAATCCGAACGTTTCCAGGTTTTCCCCACCCAAAAGAAAGTTCAAATTCCTGCCCAGCACCCACATGTCCATCACATGGTCCAATCAGGCACCATCCAAACTGGAGATGCCCCCCCCCAGTCACCTCATCGCAGCTGCAGGGCAAGACGTCCTTGACTCTCTGAGAAAAGAAGGTTGTTTGACTATATTTCACCCACACTCCATATAATCCCCCCCTCCCATTTTCCCACGGTAGCAAATGCCGGCAGCCTGAAGGCCCAAATCTCAAAAGATGGCTACAAGGTCTGACACCAGGGGCGGGTTGCTCCTGGTTTGGCCCAGTTCGGCTGAACTGGCAGTGGAATTCAGGCCTGGGTCGCAGAACCGGCAGCGACCCAGGCTGGCCACGCCCCTGGATTGGTTCCCTCACTGCTGCTGGGCCGCCAACCATTTTGGTTTTTAGTGACTGCAGGTGCGCAGTTCACTGAAAATTGTTCCGTGCATGTGCGAAGAACAACTTGTATTGAACAGCACACACACACACAAGCATTGCGCATTCTTAGTAAAACCAGCAGCAGCCCACCCCTCTCTGATACCCTAATCATCTTGTTGCTCTTCCCTGCACTTCTGCATCTGGTCGTCTTCTAGAGCAGAAAGATACATCTGAGGAGCCAGTAAACCCACGATTTAATGGAGTTGGGCCTCCTAACTCTGAAGTCTTTTCAAGGCGCTCCTTTGACCAAGTGGGAGCTTGGGGGGTGGGCCTTTCTTCCCAGGGTGGTGGTGTTCAGAGGCACATAAAAGCCACTCTTAAAGGTCCATTGTGCTTCTCCAAATGTCCACTTCCGTTAGTTTGGCGGTCCACAGGAACTCCTTTGGAAATGCTTCGAGTTGGAAGAACCTTGAGGGCATCCATCTGATCTGAGAGAAAAGCTGCACTGAAGAACCCAGAATAGATGGCTGTCCAGACTTCACTGTCAGAAATCAAAGGATTGATTTTCCTTTTAATGTTCATCTACGTTCTATCTTACTGTGATTTGATTCTGTGCCCTGCCCGGTGTTTCCAAACTTTAAGAGGGGTGGACTTCAACTCCCAGAATTCCCCAGCTGGCATGCTATTAAGAGGGGTGGACTTCATTCCCAGAATTCCCCAGTTGATATGCTTTAAGAGGGGTGGACTTCAACTCCTAGAATTCCCCCAGCCGGCATGCTTTAAGAGGGGTGGACTTCGACCCCCAGAATTCCCCAGTTGATATGCTTAAGAGGGGTGGATTTCAACTCCCAGAATTCCCCAGCCGGCATGCTTTAAGAGGATGGACTTCAACTCCCAGAATTCCCCAGCTGATATGCTTTAAGAGGGGTGGACTTCAACTCCCAGAATTCCCCAGCCGGCATGCTTTAAGAGGAGTGGACTTCAACTCCCAGACTCCCCAGCTGATATGCTTTAAGAGGGGTGGACTTCAACTCCCAGAATTCCCCAGCCAGCATGCTTGAAGAAGTGAGGACATCAACCCCCAGAATTCCCCAGGCAGTGTCCTTTTGAGATGAATAACAAAATAACAGAGCTGGAAAGGACCTTGGAGGTCTTCTAGTCCAACCCTATACTATTATATTATTTCAGACAAATGGTTGTCCAATCTCTTCTTCAAAAACTTCCACTGTTAGAGCACCCACAACTTCTGGTGGCAAGTCACTCCACTGATTAATTGTTCTAATTGTTGCTGGTTGACTTCAAGTCCCAGAATTCCCCAGCCACCATGCATGGACTTCAACTCCCAGAATTCCCCAGCAATCATGCTTTAAGATAGGAAGACTTCAATTCCCAGAAGTCCCCAGCCGGCATGCATGGAGTCGAAGTCCAGACATCTTAAAGTTACGGGGTCTGAGAAACATTACTTTTACATGTTCACGTCCAACATAAAAACACGCTACTTCTGAATATCTCCTTCATTGTCTTTCTTTCCCCAAAAAAATGTTGTGTTGCGGAAAAACGCTTTGGGATTTCAGCCCGTTGGGAGGGTGCCAAAGGCCCTTCTCAACAAGCCTGCACTTTCCAGTGTGAAGTTGGAACACAACGCAGCGTTTGCAGCCTAGACAACAAGATCACGATCCTCTTGATGGGGAAATAGGACACCACTTGAGTGTTCAGACCTCACACCACAACTTTGTCCTTCAAAGTTTGCTTTGGAGACAAGAGCAAAACACTTGTGTTGTTGTGATTTCCTTTCTTTTTTTTCCCCTCACAAAAGTGTTGCGAGGGGGAAAACTATCCTCAAAAGGGCAGATATAGGCAGTACTCGACTTATAACCACAATGGAACCCAACACTTCTGCTTACAGTGGTGATGTGAGTTTTGTCTCCATCTTACGACCTTTCCGGCCACCGTGGTTGAGCGAACAGCCGCTGTTGTTAAGTTTGGGGGCACGGTTCTTAAGTGAATCCGGCTTCCCCGTTGGCTTTACTAGTCAGAAGGTGGCCAAAGGGGACGGGGTGACCGTCATAAGTACGAATCAGTTGCCAAGCGCTTAAATTTGATTCTGACGCGGCAACAGTCAGAAGTGTGAAAACCGATTGGAAGTCCGTTTTGTTCAGTGCCGTTGTAACTTCAAACGGTTGTTAAGTGAAAGGTTGTAAGTTGGGGACTACCTGTAATGTGTGATTTTTGATCCCCGTCGCGTATGAGCTCTAAAAAGAGACCGAAATGTTTATTTTAAAACAGGGAACGTAATAAACAGAGTATGTACCACCTTAATGTAAATATTTCGATCCACGTTCAGGGAAAAACTTTTAATGCACCTGTAATGGCTCCTCTCCTAACTTAAGAAAGTAAAGACTGTTGAAACGGATTATTTCAAAAGGAGCCTTTAATCAGTCATGATGGAAACCATTAGAAGCAAAGCAGCATTTGAAAACCTTTAGGCCATGGCAATTGGGATTAAGCTGATAATGACCCCTCCCTTCATCCGAATGCAGATTCTGCCGATACACAAGTGTGAAGATGCTTCCTTAACTCTTCTGCCCTGGGAGCCAATAAAGCACACGTTCCCATGGCTATCTCTAGTTAGACATCAAAGTTATATATACTACATGGCTACCATAACGTCCCTCCAGAGATGTTGGGAACCTTCAGTCTCCTGGTGACAGGAAACCAGTTGTAAAGTTGTAAAACTCAGTTGTTCAGATGTAGCTAATGATTTAACCCCAAGGCTCCCCTCCTCCCAATTGAATTGCAATATCACTAGTCGGGATCTGATAGCACCGTTCTCCAATTTTTCCAGTTTTGTGGACTGGGGGGGGGGGTGGCGGGAGGGAGGGAGAGGAAATAGTTATGTGTGAGTGGCGGGTGAGTGTGAGCATTAGCGTGCAACTCCATTCGCATGAGTGGCAGTCATACACAGCCTCCCCTTGTGCAAATGGAGCTCCGTGCTCGCACGTTCTTGCCCGCTGCTTCTGTGGTCCGGTTTCAAATGGGCCAAGGCCATTTTTCCAAAGAGGCGATCGGGCTTTCTTGTTTTCCTTTTGAAGGTGTTTCGCTTCTCATCCAGAAGCTTCTTTGGCTCTGACTGGATGGTGGGGGAACGGAAGGATTTATGCTCCTTGCAGACAGCTGGTCATTTGCAGCCTTTTAGACTTTAGAGAGTCATTGAGGCCACTTCAGAGGTGGGTTGTTCCCGGTTCAGCCAAGCCAGTAGTGGCAGTGGCAGGAGGCTCCGCCCACTCGTCCGGCGCAGAAACGAGTGAGCACAAGCGAACCGGTAGTAAACCAGTTAGCAACCCACCACTGGGCCACTTGGACATTTAGAATGGAATAGAATAGCAGAGTTGGAAGGGCCCTTGGAGGTCTTCTAGTCCAACCCCCTGCCTAGGCAGGAAACCCTACACCACTTCAGACAACTGGTTGTCCAGCATCTTCTTAAAGACAAAGTGCAAATGGGTGTGGGGCCTTCTTGGGCCTGCTGAAAGGACTGTGTTGTAAACTGGAGTTCGATGATGTCGTATTCCCTCCCATCTGTTGAGAGGGAGCTGTCCAATTTTGACATAGATGGCCTCTTTGACCCCCTTTCAAACCAGCCTTCCTCTCTGTCCAAAATGTGGACTCGCTGCCTTCCAAAGAACGGCCTGTCTCTTTGAAATGTAGATGGACCTCTGAATTCTTTTGGGTTTGTTCTCCTATGTCGCGCCATGCGTTTGCAAAGTGGCTGTTTTGTTTCCCCAACGACAGATCTGTCCTTTCAGCAGTTCCAAGAAGGCTCCCCACCCATTTGCACCACTCAGGTGACCCCTGAGGACACAGCTACACTTCCAGGTGGCCTCAACGGCTCCCTCAAAGGATACAAATTAATAGCCTATAAATCCCTTCCCCACCATCCAGTCAATGCTGAAGAAGTTTCTTGGATGAGAAGAGAAACATCGTCAAGGAAAAAAGTTCAGTTGCCTCTTAAAATTTTGGGACATACTTGTCAGTCCTTTATCTATGGCTAATAAACTTTTGCAGACTGGGGAAGCTGCAAAAGTGGGTTGGGGGGGTCTCGAACATGGTATTCCTGGGTTTTAAATTAATCTTGTGTTTATTGTCCGGTAAGCCATGGTTAAGAGGAGTGCAAATGAATTCACTTCTCCAAGCGACTTCTACTTATTGAACCCGGAGTAGAGACCGATGGTTTATTTGGCTGTTGTTTTGAAATGCAAATGTTTTGAGCTCTCTTGATAGCTCTTCTTTCTAAACAGACGCGAGGACCTTGGCTCCCAACGTTTTTGTCCTGATTTGGTAAATGAAAATCCACTAAAAAAAAATGTTTTTCTCTCTCTCTGGGAGGACTCCAGTTCCTTGAAAGGGGCAGGGAAAGGCAGGGTGGTTGGTTGGTGAATGTTTTATTGTTTTTTTTATTCTTCGGAGAAATTAGTGCGAAGGGCAGATGGCCTGGTTTTCGTGTGTGGTTGTTTAAACAGTTACAGCCCTGCCCCTCCGGCCTATTAAACTTATTTGTTGAAGTGCAAACTTAATGCCGAGAGAGAGAATGCCAGATCTTGCAATGTTCGTTCCCCGCCCACACGCTGGAAGAGCGAAGGAGGAGGAAGAAGACAGGAATGCAAGTCAGCCTTTAGGATTTAATCTCTGTAGCTGATCCCTCTAATCTGGAATGGTCTCTGCAGATGGCAAACTGGATTCTGCTTTTGCTCGGAGCGCAAAAATAAAACCGGGAGGAATCTGGAAGCATCTTTTTTGTGGGGGAACAGGCCGATTGTATTCGGAGTCCACATTCAGTCTAGATCAGTGATGTCGAACTTTTTTGGCTCCCGTGCCAAAAAGCGGGGGGTACGTGTGTGGGGGCTGGGGTTGTCATGCGCTGGCATGCCACACCCATAATGCTATTTGCACAACCACACACACACAGACACACACACACACTGTTTTTGGCATGGTTTTTTCGCCCTCCCCAGGCTCCAGAGGCTTTATAGCGAAAACAGACTCCCCGCTCTCCCGGACACCCTCCGGAGGGCTCGGGAGCTTCCCTGAAGGCTCCGGAGGGTGAAAAACGGACCTATGGGGAACCCGGAAGTTCGGGAATGGTGACTTCCGTTGGTCCGTAGGGCCGATTTTAGATATCTGGAGACTTCGGGGGCCTTCAGGAGGCTTCCCTGAAGGCTCCAGAGGGCGAAAAATGGCCCTAAGAGCAAGCGGAAGTTCGATCCTGAAGTTCCGATTTGCCTGTAGGGCCAGTTTTCACGCTCCGGAAGCTCCGGAAGTCTCTGGAAGCTCCGGAAGTCTCCGGAGCGCAAAAACCGGCCTCAAAAGAAGGCCGAAGTCAACTGGTCAGCGCGTACATGCGCACTGGCCAGCTGATAGGGCAGCGCCTCGCGTGCCCTAACAAATGACTCTGTGTGCCACCATCACGGGTCTAGATAGAAGCACCAAATTCGGAGGCATATTTAGCGATACAGATGGTACTCGACTTATGACCGCAAATTTCTATTCTTAACCAAGAGAGTGTTAAGGAGTTTTGCCCCTGTGTACGATATCACCGGTGTGTTTTATCCCTCAGGCTTACTGGTCGTTATAGGGAAGCCCTCAACGTATGACCCCAATAGAGCCCAAAATTTCTGTTGCTAAGCGAAGCAATTGTTAGGTTGAGTTTTGCTCCATTTTACGACCTTGCTCGCTGCAGTTGTTAAGCGAATTATGGTGGTGTTAAGTGGGTAACCCATTGGTTAAATGAATCTGCCCTTCCCTATTGAATCAGCTTGTCCAGAAGGTCGCAAAAGGGGATCCCATGACCCCAGGGACACCGCAACCGTCATAAATACGAGTCAGTTGCTGCGTGTCTGAATTTGATCATGCGGCAACAGGAATGCTGCAAGGGTCGTTAAGTGTGAAATGCGGTCATAAGGCGCTTTTTTCAGTGATGTAATGTCCAACGGTCACTAAATGAATCATTCTAAGTCAAACCGCTATTTGTTGAGCACTGTATCTCAATTATGAATGGTAGGCAACGATTCCATTTGTCGATATTGGCTGGGGGTGGGAGAAGCCTCAATCTCTTTATAATTTTATTTTTCTTCTCTGGAATGCAAGGATTATGTCAGAGGTTATCTTCAGGTTGGGTTCAGGTTAGATCCTAAACCAACAAAGCCGATCATGTTCAATCATCCGAGAGCTGGAAGGGACCTTGGAGGTCTTCTAGCGGATCTAGCCCAACCCCCTGCTCAAACAGAAGCCCCTATTCCATTTCAGATAAATGGCTGTCCAGTCTTTTTTTTTAAAAAAAAAAAAACCTCCCGTATTGGAGCAGCCACAACGGTCTGGTGGCAAGCTGTTCCTCTGGTTAATTGGTCTCACTGCGAGGAAGTTTCTCCTTAATTCTAGGTTGCTTCTCTCCTTGATGAAGTTCTTGCCCTGCCTTCTGTGCTTTCAATCAATCAATCAGAATAGAGCTGGAAGGGACCTTGGAGGTCTTCTAGTCCAGCTCCCTGCTGAGCAGGGGATCCTATAGCAATAGCATTAGACTTATATACCGCTTCATAGGGCTTCAGCCCTCTCTAAGCGGTTTACAGAGGTCAGCATATTGCCCCCAACAACAATCCGGGTCCTCATTTCACCCACCTCGGAAGGATGGAAGGCTGAGTCAACCCTGAGCCGGTGAGATTTGAACAGCCGAACTGCAGAACAGCAGTCAGCTGAAGTAGCCTGCAGTGCTGCATTTCACCACTGCGCCACCCTCGGCTCCTTATCCCAGGGATGGCGAACCTATGGCACGCAGAGCCATTTGTCAGGGCACGCAAGGCGTTGGCCAGCTGAGTTCACCCTTTTTTAAAGCCATTTTTCGCCCCTCCCCAGGCTCCAGAGGCTTTATAGGACCCCAGGGAGGGCAGAAAGAGCCTCCCCTGCCCTCCCCCCCCCCCCGAGGCCCTCTGGAGGCTTCATGAGCTTCCGTGAAGCCTCCGGAGCGCAAAAAAAACGGTCCTACAGTCAAACTGGAAGTTTGGGAACGGACTTCCGGTTTGCTTGGAGGTCGTTTCGACTGCTCTGGCGACACAGTTGAGTGGCAGAGTGATGATATCTCTGCTTTCTAGGATGCCTGTCTAGAATCTGCCCTAGCTTTCCTCCCCAGGAGCCAGCCTCTTTTAATGCCTTGCCGGCAGTCCCCATCTGCGGTGACCTTGGAGCCCAGGAAATAAAATCCTGTCACTGCTCCATTTCTTCCCCACGGCAGGCCCTACTAGGGTGCAGATCAGGAGTATCCCACCTTTGTGGATTTCAACTCCTAGAATTCCCCCAGCCAGCATAGAATTCTGGGAGTGAAGTCCAGCAGTCCTGAAAGTAGCAGCCAAGGTGAACATCCCTGATGTAAGACGACGACAACGGGGGTGTTTCCTCCCAGAGTTTTGGGGAAATGTTTTCTTTGTTTTGAAGCCCCACCTGGGAATCTGGTAGATCACCAGGGATCTACCCTGAGGCTTGTAGCGTTTCGAGCAATGCAAGAAATATAGAAGAAGGTCATCCAGCCACTGGGCATCCAGCCAAGCCAGCTGGTGCAGTCTTTCGTCGGCAAACAAGCCCACATCGAAACACAATCGGACATTAAAGCGGTGGGAACAGAACACCCTCCCCAGTGGGCAGCTGTGGACATTCGGACGTGCAGTAGTTTTAATGGAGGTCGGATGCAGGCTGGGAGCTGAACCGGCCTGAACAGTGTCTGGTTGGGGACTCGGGTCCATAAATTGTGCCAAGCCACCTTACATAATGTAGCTCACTGCATTAAACCATAATTAGCTGGGTTTCTACCTTGCACTAAACTGACGTCTAAAGAATGATGATAATTCTTAGGTAATTCTTAGGCATTAAACCATAATTAGCTGGGTTTCTACCTTGCACTAAACTGACATCTAAAGAAAAATAATAATTCTTAGGTAATTCGTAGCTAAGCCATACTAGTTTATTGCATAAACTATAATTACCGTAGCTGTGTTTCTGTTTCACATTAAGCCAACATCTGAAGAAGGCACAATGTGGCTTAGCGTGAACGGATATTTGTTGGGCTCAGCCATACTGGTTTCCTACATAAACTATAATTAGCTGTGTTTCTATTTCACATTAAGCCAATATCTGGAGAAGACACAATGTGGCTTAGCGTGATGGATAATTGTTCGGCTAAGCCATACTTGTTTACTGCATTAAACCATAATCAGCTGGGTTTCTACTCTGCACTAAACTGACATCTAAAGAAGACACTATGTTGTGGCTTAGCCACATTGGATCATTCTTAGGCTAAGCCATACTGGTTTGCTGCATAAACTATAATTAGCTAAACCAACATCTGGAGAAGACACAATGTGCTTAGCATGATGGATAGTTTACTGCCTGAACTATAATTAGTTGTGTTTCTCTTTCACACCAAACCAATATCTGGAGAAAATGCAACATGGCTTAGTGTGATGGATAATTGTTGCGCTAAGCCATGCTAGTTTATTGCATGAACTATCATTAGCTGTGTTTGTTTCACATTAAATCAAGGTGGAGAAAATAGAAAGTAGCTTATGGTGATTGAATGTTATGCTAAGCCATGCTACTTTACTGCACAAACTACAATTAACTATGTTTGTTTTGCATTGGACCAACATCTGAAGATGACAAAATGTGGCTTAGCGTTATGGATAATTGTAGCTGGTCACGATAGATAGATAGATAGATAGATAGATAGATAGATAGATAGATAGATAGATAGATAGATAGATAGAAGAGATATAGAGATTAGATAGATAGATAGATAGATAGATAGATAGAAATAGAAATAGAAATAGAAATAGAAATAGAAATAGAAATAGAAATAGAAATAGAAATAGAAATAGAAATAGATAGATAGATAGATAGATAGATAGATAGATAGATAGATAGATAGAAAGATAATGCGATTAAGTGACCTCCAAGATAGCTTCAATTTTTCTATCTTCCAAAACTGCATTATAATCAGTCAGTAGTCCGATTCACGCATTGTGCTAAGATGTGGTTTAGTTCGAGTTACTGGATCAAGCCAAAATTAGCCAAATCAGGGATTAGCAACCTTAAACACTCAAAAAGCCACAAAGGTCCTAATCAGAAGTCCCCCCCCACCCGTTAAATTCTGGAGCTGACCAGAAGGCAACAGGGAGCCGCAGCAGAGGGATGAAAGAGCCACATGCGGCTCCAGAGCCACATGCGGCTCCAGAGCCACAGGTCTCTGACCCCTGAGCTAAGTTAATGCAATGTGCTTAGCGATGAACCACAGTTTATAAAACGAGGCCCACCGTGGTTTGGGCTTGTTGGAAGAAATGTCCTTCTAGGTTCAGTTCCAAGTGGGGGAAAAGACATGGGAAACATGGAGGCTGCTTGGAAAGATGGTTTAATGATGGACAGGAACCACATGGTTTGAGTTCCTGAACAGAAAAGGGGGATCAATGGTTCCAGATGTTGGGTGAAGAAGAAAAGAGAGAGCGAGATGCTGAAAGTCCCTGGTTTTATTGCCCTCTCTGGCCTTTGATCTTGATCTTGGTTGTCAGGCTCCCACGGGGCCATGCAGGGCCAACTCTCCAGGCTGTGTTTTGAGCCCAGGTTTGGTTGAGCCTTGCTTCTTCCCAGGGGCCCTGTGGTGAGATGGGTGAAGGGCTAATACTATCATGCCTTAATCCCATCACCCTGGAGCTGAATGGGGGAGATCTTTGTTATGTAGAACAGACTGCCTCAGGCCTTTTAATGGCCCATTGACAAAGGTGGGGGCTATTAAGAGTGAGCCTGTTTCCTACCTAAAAACATGTTTCTCCATTTCTGATCCAGGGAAATGTAATATTTTGCCTTTTCAACATTTCCCAGGATATTTCACTTTTGTAGGAGAGGGGTGGGATTTCACTTCCTACAGGCTAAAAGCCCAAGCAAACCACAGCTTGTCCTAACACAAGCCAACTTGCTTCTGTTGGGGCCGTGCTGGCTGAGAATTCCTGGGAATTCCTCTTCCAACATCTTGCAACAGACTCGGGAACGTCCGGGCGTCTTGCAATTTGCTAACTCCTTCTCTGTTTTCTGGGGTTTGCAAATTAGATGCCATGCAAAAAAGGTTAAGCAAAGAGAGGTGTCTAATTACTTCCAAGGAGCCTCCATATTCAAGAGCATTCAGCATTAACAGTGATTAGAATCCTGTTTCCCAACCTTGTCAATGTGAAGCCGGGTGGACTTCAACTCCCAGAATCCCTTTGGCAGCGTCTAATGACCTCTAACAAGCCTCCATATTCAAGAGCATTCTGCCTCGAAATAAGGAGTAGTGTTTCCCAACCTTGTCAATGTGAAGCTGGGTGGACTTCAACTCCCAGAATTCCCTAGCCAGCGTTTAGATATCTCGGAGGAGCTTCCATATTCAAGAGCAGTCTGCCTTGAAATAAAACAGGGCATTGTTTTCCCAACCTTGGAAACATCAACGGCAGGAATGGAGCTTCCCCATCATGGCTATAGCATAAGAGGGTCGTAAAACAGGCTGGTCGTGTGTTGGAGTGGATTTTATGACCTTTTCTTTTGAACTGGACATTAAATGAATCAGCGTGGTTGTTAAGTGAATCTGCAGCCTGCTTGAACCTTGGATCATGCTTTCAGGAATGCTAGCTTAGAGGAATAGATAGTTCACACGTTTGACAACTGGAATAAATGGTGGACTTCAACTCCCAGAATTCCCCAGCCAGCATCTAATTACCTCGGTGGAGCCTCCATATGCAAGAGGATTCTGCCTTGAAATAACTAGGGCAGCGTTTCCCCAATCTTGGCAACGTCAATTCCCAGAAAGGAACCTGCCCATCATGGTTGTAACACATGATGATCATTAAAACAGACTGATCATGTGTTGGACTGGATTTTATGACCTATCTTGCAACCGTCGTTAAGTGAATCATGGTGGTTGGCAACCTGGTTGCACTCCTGAGATCTATGGACCATGCTTTCAAGACCATCGTGATTGTAGCACATAATGGTCATAAAGTAGACTGGTTGTGGGTCAGACTGGATTTTATGACCTTTTTTTTTTTGCACTGGTCATTAAATGAATCAGCATGGTTGTTAAGTGAATCTGCAGCCTGGTTGGACCTAGGAGTCCTTGGATCATGCTTTTAGGAACACTCTGCCTTGGGGAGTAGATAGATCACAAGCTTGGCTCAAATTCCTACAGCTGGTCTAACGGATTTCTGGGTTTAAACTGGAAGACAAATGATGTGTTGGATACGGAGCCGGAGAGATGCGGACTTCAACTCCCAGAATTCTTATATGCTGGCTAGGGAATTCTGGGAGTTGAAGTCCGCATCTCTCCGGCTCCGTATCCAACACATCATTTGTCTTCCAGTTTAAACCCAGAAATCCGGAGACCAGCTGCAGGAATTTGAGCCTTTCGTTTCGTCCCTGGCTGCCGGAGGGAGACCTTCACAGGAAGGAGCAGATGGCAGCCCAGCTGGTATCACAACCTTTGTGATTGAACCACAACCACACTGCAGGTGAAGGACTCTGCCAAGCCAGTGGCGGAAACCCGGACAGGGAGGGACGCTTAATTGTAGAGCCGTCCAACTTGTTTGTCAACCTCTGGAAAGTTGTTATTATTCACGACCTGGTCTGGGAAAGCGAGCCAGGGTGGCTGGCGTCATCGAAAACACACAAGGCAGGAAATGTTTTGCTACGATGTTGACAGGTGTGTGTGTGTGTGGGTTGTTTCCTCATTGTGCAGTCTTCCAGGCCTGCTACTCAAGAGTTGCGTAAGAGGGGGAAAAAAATATCGGAGTAGGATTCACGTCTTCCATGCAGAAGATTCTTGAAAGTTGAATATGTGAGTGGTCCTCAACGTGCGACCACCATTGTTGCTAAGCGAGGCAGTCGTGAAGTGAGGTCTGCCCCATTTTGCAAGCTTTCTTGCCCCAGTTGTTAAGCGACTCACTGGCGTTCTTAAATCGATTGCTGAAATCGATTGCTTGGATTAAGAAAGGAACACAATTTTGCTTCAATTGGGAAACCTCTTCTGGACTTTATGCTTGGGGTGGGAGGAAAACAAAGGGAAAACGAAGCTAAACTTGGATTTTGAGTTCCGTTGATTAGGTAGGTTTGTAGTTGCCGAAATGGCTAGTATAAATTATAAAAGTAAAAAAGTTGAGATGGTGTATTATTACCTTATTCTACTGTGCCAAAAAGACAGAACTCAAAGCTTTTCTTTCCCTTTCTACCCTACTAAGCGTTTATTCCCCCCCCCCACCCCCCGCTCCTTCCCTATTATTTTCACTTTTCTTTTTGTATTTGATAGTTTGGTAAACCAATATGAAGTTGTGACAAAAGAAAGTTGCATAAGAGAAGGTAGATTACATTTACGGGCTAAGTTTGTGCGTCCCTCCCACTTCTCCAGATTCAACCGAAGGAAGGTTAGCTGAGTATGCTGCAGCAGGCAGCTGTGAAATGGGTCATTAAGTGCAGCAAAGGTGGTCTCGGATTGAGGAGGCTGGATTGGGAATTCTGGGAAAAAGGGATGGGGGACATCTTTTGCCTCGAAGCCATCTCTCTCTGATGGATGAGCTTCAGTGAGTGAACAAGGTTGCTTTAAGATGGAGGGACTTCCAACTCCCACAATTCCTCAGCCGGCAGGCTTTAAGATGGATGGACTTCAACTCCCAGAATTCCCCAACTGGTATGCTTTAAAATGGAAGGACTTCAACTCCCAGAATTCCCAGCTGGTATGCTTTAAAATGGAGGGACTTCAACTCCCAGAATTCCCCAACTGATATGCTTTAAAATGGAGGGACTTCAACTCCCAGAATTCCCATCGGCAGGCTTTAAAATAGGTTGACTTCAACTCCCACAATTCCCCTGTCAGCAGGCTTTAAGATGGGTGGACTTCAACTCCCACAATTCCCCCATAGGGAGGCTTTAAGATGGATGGACTTCAACTCCCACAATTCCCCCATAGGGAGGCTTTAAGATGGATGGACTTCAACTCCCAGAATTCCTCAGCCAGCAGGCTTTAAGATGGATGGACTTCAACTCCCAGAATTCCTCAGCCGGCAGGCTTTAAGATGGATGGACTTCAACTCCCAGAATTCCTCAGCCGGCAGGCTTTAAGATGGAGGGACTTCAACTCCCAGAATTCCCCAACTGGTATGCTTTAAAATGGAGGGACTTCAACTCCCAGAATTCCCATCGGCAGGCTTTAAGATAGGTGGACTTCAACTCCCAGAATTCCCCCATAGGGAGGCTTTAAGATGGATGGACTTCAACTCCCAGAATTCCCTAGCGGCCTACCAATTCTACTCTGGAGAAATGGATGTTTTTTTTGGTCAGCCATTCTCTTTCCCCTCACGCCAGCTTTTTCTAGGGAGAAGTAAATATTGCCAAAACCCGGGGTTTAGCTATTCTCACAACATTGGATGGAGTCGGTTTAATCCGGTGCACGATTAAGTCTATTTGAGGCTAAATTTAAAGGAGGGATTAGCATGCGTGGGTGTGTTTGGGTTGGTGTGTCAGCTACAATTAAAGGATCAAACTCCATGCGCTGATTTTCGTTAATCCCAGGGATGATGCTCTTGTTAGTCACCCCCATTAAGTGTGGGGCAACAGGGCCGCTGAAAGTTCATGCGCCAGCTTGAATCCATAAACTGGACGGTGTTTTAGAGTTCAATGGAAGGTGTGACTCCATGTCAGGCGATTGTGGCACCGGGTTGAATAAACTTTGGATCTTTTAATCCAGAGGTCCCCAATCCCAGGCTGCGGGTCACTCCGGTGCCGGGGCCTATTTGGAACCGGGCCACGCAAAAGCCCGGCCGGTGTACATGTGCAGCTCCGCTCGCAGTGAGTGGCGCTCCATAAGATTCTGTTCGCTTGGGTGGAGCTGCGCATTCGGGCACGTACACACCAGCCCACCACTCATGGCTCCTGGTCCCCCCTCTCATTCCCCAGCTTGGCCGCCAAGCTGCCTGTTGTCGATGCTCCAAAAATGGAGCGGTGAGAGCAGACGTTGAGTGGGGGGAGCGTGTCCCGCTCAGCTTCGCTGACTCATCACCTGCGCAGGATACCCAATCTCAGGAGTCATAACTCAAGGCCCAGGGGCCGCATCCCGCCTGCGGGTGCTTAGATCAGGCCCACGGGGCTGCCTTGGAAACAGCAAAGCGAAAAACGCTCCATTTTCAGCTAGGATGGCCTCCTGCAATCCTCGGCTAGCCAAAAACGGATCTCAGGAGGGTTTTCACTGGCAGAGGGGTGCAGGAGGCTGT
The DNA here is from genome assembly GCF_009769535.1 of Thamnophis elegans. Classification (NCBI taxonomy): domain Eukaryota; kingdom Metazoa; phylum Chordata; class Lepidosauria; order Squamata; family Natricidae; genus Thamnophis; species Thamnophis elegans. The sequence goes on from NW_022473582.1 coordinate 117,073, forward strand.
CACAGCTGAAAATGGGAGCTGGGGGGGCCGTTCTCACTGGAAGAGCACTTGGACCTCCACAAACTGCCCTGAACACAAGTGACGTCGAGCTGGCTACATCCACCCCGGCCCCCCAAGGTGAAACACAACCCTGATGCGGCCCTCAATGGTTTATGGTTTATGGTTGGTTTATGGTTTATTAAACTTGTATGCCGCCCTATTCCTGGGGGGACTCAGGGCGGCTAACAAAGTCATAGGGGAGGGGGTAATACAAGAAAACAAACAAGACAAAACAATTACAAAAAACAGATTAAAACTCCTCAACAGCCACAACCATTCGAGTGGGGCTGGGAACTCATCAGCCCCAGGCCTGTTGGAACAGCCAGGTTTTAACGGCTTTGCGGAAAGCCTGAAGGGTGGTGAGGGTCCGAATCTCCACGGGGAGATCGTTCCAGAGGGCCGGAGCAGCCACAGAGAAGGCCCTCCCCTGGGGGGGTCGACAGTCGACACTGACTAGCTGATGGAATCCGGAGGAGGTCTAATCGGGTGGGATCTAATTGGTCGTAGGGAGGTAATTGGCAGGAGGCGGTCTCTCAAGTACCCAGGTCTGATACCATGTAGGGCTTTAAAAGTAACGACAATGAAATCGAGTTTGATACCCCTACCCAATCTGCTTTTGGGATACCACGCGGCCTCAGTAACGTCTGAAGGAACGGGAGTCTGTAGCCTGGAAGACTTCACTTTTTCACACCGAAAGCTTTTGCCCACAGACGAAAGTCTCCGTGGCGGTGATCTCGCGCCGCTTCAGGCCTTCCGTCCCCTTTGCAAAACTTTTTGACGCGGAAAAGACTGAACCAGCGTGAAAATGCGCCCCAAAGGCTACTCTTACTTCTTCTGTGAGTGGAGTTGGACACGTACGCCAGCCCGCCACTTTTGCAGCCCCGTTCCCTTCTCCCACCCCAATCAAGAAATCTGTCTCGATGTTGAGGCTGTGGCCTCTTGTCTTCGCCTCAAGAGTTCTAGAGAATAAATCCTCCTTCCTTTACAGGTGGTCCTCGACTTACAACAGTTCTTTTAGCGACCGTTCAAAGTTACAATGGCACTGGTAAAAAGGTGACCTAGGATTGTTTTTCACATTTATGTGTTAGGCCTGGAAGCTATGTTTTGCCTTTTGGATTTCATGCCTGCCGCACTTTCTACTGTGGGAGAATGGGAGGGGGGATTATACAGTGAATGGGTGATGTGAAGCCATAACAACATTCTTTCTCTGAAAGTCAAGGTCACTTTTGTCCCAGCACCTGGATGGATATGGATAGGAGGAATCTTCCTTCGTGGCAATGAAGGATTGGGCCATGTGATGGACTTGTGGGTGTTGGGGCAGGGTCTTAAACTTTTAACTGGGTGGGGAAAACCTGGAAGCTTTCAGATTCGGGTTTTCCCAGATGTGCCAATATGACATCTCCAATAAATTGTAGCTTTGAGGAAACAGAAGCCTCGGAGTTCCTTTTCATTGAGCTTGTTAGCTGGAATCCTGACTGTAGCAGTATCGCCATAGTAACCTGTTGTGACCCAGCAGGAGCCGTTGGAGCTGCCGATGGACTCCGATAGTGAGGGATCCTATGAGTCTGCTATGGAAGATGTGGAGGACCCTGGGCAGGGTTCAGATTCTGAGCAGGAACAAGAGAGGCTGGTTAGCCACCAGGAGGCGCCTGAGGCATGGAGCAGTGGAGAGGATCAAAGGGAGTTTGTCCCTGGCGCCAGGCAACGGAGGGCGGAGAAACGGAGGCAGCAGTTATGGAGACACTCATAAGAGATAATCAAGCCCAGGTGGTTGTGGCTTGGTCCCTCCCAAGAGAGTATATAAGAAGAGACTTTGGGAGGAGTCCTTTTGCAGGACACAATCGTTCGTAGTAATCTGGAGAACTCCTTGTCTGGTCTGCCTTGTGTTCCCGTGTCTGTTGGAGTCTGGGTTGCTGCCAACGTCTTGCCAGTGAGTCGTGTCTGGGCTTTCAGACAACAGGATTATAATTGCTGTGAATAAAAAGTGGCAAACAGCTAAGCCTGTGTCTGCGTTCATTACTGGACGGAGGGGGGCCAGAACAGTAACCTGAGCCAAATTTGGACGCTTGGCAACTGACTTGTATTTACGGCGGTCGCAGTGTCCCAAGGTCACATGATCCCCTTTTGCGACCTTCTGACAAGTAACGAAGACAGATTTGCTTAATAACCGGGGGACTAACTTTTAAAAACTGCAGTGATTCGCTTAACAACGGTGGTAAGAAAGGCTGTAAAACGGGGCAAATGTCCCCTTAGCAAATGTCTCGCTTGGCAACAGAAATTCTGGGCTCGATTGTGGTCCTAACTTAAGGACTCGCTGTGTTTTCTCCTCTTTGGTAAGGGAAGCGAGGCGGATAGGCAGGTGGAAACTCGCTGGCGTTGAGGATATAAATCTGTTTTTATTCATACCATTGCTCCATTTCCACGGGTGGGGGGAAGGGGGAATTTTTTGGGAATGACCATTCGACCAATTTACGGGGAAGAGGCGGGGAGAGGGAAGGAAACTTTTTGGAGGGGATTACACACACATGCGCGCACACGCACACAGCAATTCCTGCAAAGGGATGAACTTTCTGCAAGTCTTTCGGGCTAAATCCTGCTCCAGGTGGACATGGCCAGATCCTATGCAATCAGTTTTTGCAGCCACCGGATCCGAGATGCAGTACTCCTGTCCCCGGTTGGCTTCCCAACACGTCGCAGGACACCCCCGATGCCACGGAAGAACGCCGTGGAAGGGAGCTCGCGAGTCCAAGGGTCATACGCATGGCTTGTGTTTCTTTTCCCCAAATGTGTTCTTCTTGAAGGTGTGCTCGGGTGGACCTCGGGATCCGTGGAAAGAAGAGTCCTCCACCAAGAGTGACCCGAGATCCCACCGCATGTCTTCTCCGAGGCCAAGGTGGACGGGGCTCACAGTTCGTCGTGGGATTTTTCGGCCACGATCATCAGCTTGGAGAGTTCGGAGTGGAATTTGCCCTCGCGGTGAGACACTGGAAAGAGGAAGAGAGTGGCAGGAAGGTTAGAAATAGAATAGAAATAGAAAAATGAAATGGGAAAGGGATAAGGATAGAAGAATTAGAATTAGAAGCAATTAGAATTAGAATTAGAGAATTAGAATTAGAGAATTAGAATTAGAGAATTAGAATTAGAGAATTAGAATTAGAAAATTAGAATAAGTATTAAGAGAATCAGAATTAGAGATTAAAGAATCAGAGATTAAAGAATTAGAATTAAAAAATTAGAGATTAAAGAATTAGAAGTAAGAAGTAGAATTATAGATTGAGAATTAGTGATTAAAGAATTAGAATTAAGAATTAGAGAATTAGAATTATAGAATTAAAGAATTAGAATAAGTATTAGAGAATTAGAATTAGAGATTAAAGAATTAGAATTAGAGAATTAGAATTAGAGATTAAAGAATTAGAATAGGTATTAAGAGAATTAGAATTAGAGAATTAAAGAATTAGAATATGTATTAAGAGAATTAGAATTAGAGATTAAAGAATTAGAGAATTAGAATGAGAGAATTAAAGACTTGGAATAAGTATTAGAGAATTAGAATTAGAGATTAAAGATTAGAATTAAGAATTAGAGAATTAGAATTAGAGAATTAAAAATTAGAATAAGTATTAGAGAATTAGAACTAGAGATTAAAGAATTAGAGAATTAGAATTAGATATTAAAGAATTAGAATAAGTATTAGAGAATTAGAATTAGAGAATTAAAGAATTAGAATAGGTATTAGAGAATTAGAAATTAAAGAATCAGAATTATATAATTAAAGAATTTGAATAAGAATTAAAGAATTAGAATTAGAGAATTAGAATTAGAGAACTAGAATTAAAATTTGAATTAAAATGGAAATAGAATAAACAGAGTTGGAAGGGACCTTGGAGGTCTTCTACTCCAGAGTTGGTCGAGAGACAAGCGGATGTCTAGATGTTACAAACAAACAAAGAAACTCACCTGCCTGTTCCGTGACCAAGAATTCCTCCTCTTTTAAGGGGACGTCGTTCTGTCCTCCGACGCTAGCCGAGGACTGAAACAAACAAACCCGTCAGTCAAGCAGGAGTGCGCAAAGGGCTCGACCCCCCACCCCCTACGATTTTAATGGCCTGTCCCTGAGATTAGAGGGAAGTGGGCCCAGGGTATTGGCAATGTTCAAAAAAGTCAAGATGGCAGCCCCAACTCCACCGAGGAGATACTAGTGCCCCCAAGGAAATCCTGTATAGTAAAGTTTCACAACTTTCACAAGTTGATGTACGTGGTCTTCGATCCCCAGAATTCCCCGGTCAACATGGTGGGACGTCAACCCCACAAAATCCCCAGCCAGCATGGATGAATAATCAGAATGGACTTCAACCCCTAGAATCCCCCAGTCCACATGGGTAGACTTCAAGACCCAGAATTCCCTGGGAGGCAAGCTGGCTGATGAATTCTGGGTATTGAAGTCCACATGTCTTCAGCAGAAGTTGAAAAAACTCTTCTCTAGTAGCTGTGGGTTATGGGGGAGAGGGAGCCAAGCAGATGTGGCTGAAAACAGCAGTGCACTTGAGTGGCGGGTGTCAATGAAAGAATGACAACATGACCCACACTTAAAAATATCCGATGGGAAGCTTAAAAAGGACACCTAAACTCTACCATAACGAGACCAGGGGGGTAAGGTCGGGGTTGAACCAAGAGTAGATTAAGCTTTGTAACTAAGTAGGGCGACGAATGGATGCAGTTGAGAGGGACCATTTTTTTTCTCATTATTTACCCTTTCAAACTGGAGAGTTTATTAATCATAGATTTGGAAGGGACCCTGGAGGTCTTCTAGTCTAGCCCCCTTCTCAGGCAGGAAACTCTATCCCATTCAAAACAAAATGACTGTCTGATCTCTTGTTAAAAACCTCCAGTGATGGGGCACCCACAACTTCTGGTGGCAAGCTGTTCCACTGGTTAATTGTTCTGTCAGGAAATTCCTCCTCAGTTCTAAGTTGCTTCTCTCCTTGATTAGTTTCCACCCATTGCTTCTCTCCTGCCCTCAGGTGCTTTGGAGAATAGCTTGACTCCCTCTTCTTTGGGGCAGCTCCTCAAACATTGGAAGACTGCTATCCTGTCTCCCCTAGTCCTTCTTTTCATTAAACTAGACTTTCCCAGTTCCTGCAACCGTTCCTCATATGTTTCAGCCTCCAGTCCCATCATCATTTTTGTTGCTCTTCTCCATTAGCTCTGTCTATCACTGTAAGTGCTTTCTGGGGCCCCTAGCAGAAGCTTCAGGAACCTTCCCTAATTGGGGGGTTTATGGCTTTTTTATATGTTCTATTTACTATTGACCATTCGAAGGCACTCACCCCAAGACCAGTTTTGTCCTTGTATTGCATATATCATATATACAGGTAGTCCTCATCTTAGAACAGTTCGCTTAGTGACCATTCAAAGTTACATCACTGAAAAAAGGGGACTTACAACCTTTTTTTTTTTCAATTTGTGACCGTTGCAGCATCTCACATTGACATTCAGATGCTTGGCAACTGGCTCACATTTATAACGGTTGCAGTGTCCCCGGGGTCACGCGATCCCCTTTTGCGTCCTTCTGACAAGCAGAGTCCAGGGGGAAGCCAGATTCACTTAATGGCTGTGCCACTAATTTAACAACTGCAGTGATTTATTTAACCCATGTGGCGAGACAAGTCATAAAACGGGACAAGACTCCCTTAACCAGTTTCTCACTTTGCAATACAGGATTTGAGCTCAACTGAGGGCTACCTGTATAGGTATATCTAAGGTATGTACCTCGTTGGTCCCAGTATAAGGATGAAGCTGGTTGGGTGGTGCCTCCTAGTGGCCAGCAGAAAATATAGGCGGGGCCAAGAATTTTGTGGAAAGCGAACCCATAAACTGAGAGGGAGAAAGGGGCCCCCTCAATTCAAAGTGTCCTACAAAACCTGGGTTACAGATCTGACCTTCCCCCCAGCCCCCCTTCAGATGGGACTCACGTAAGCCATGGCGTACTGGATCTTTGCTCCTTTCATCTCAGCTTTAAACTGGGTGAAGAAAAGGTAGGATTTTCCTTGGGGCCTACAAGGAAAGGAAAAAAGAGGAGGGGGAGGGGAGGGGGAAGAGGGGGAAGGAGGAGGAGGCAGAAGAGGAGGAGGAGGGAGGAAGAGGAAGGAAGGAGGAGGAAGAGAAGGAGGAGGAGGAGGAGGAGAAGAAGAAGAAGAAGAAGAAGAAGAAGAAGAAGAAGAAGAAGAAGAAGAAGAAGAAGAAGAAGAAGAAGAAGAAGAAGGGGATGCAGAAGAAGCAGAAGAAGCAGGAGAAGGAGAAGAAGAAGAGGAGGAGGAGGAGGAGGAGGAGGAGGAGGAGGAGGAGGAGGAGGAGGAGGAGGAGGAAGAAGAAGAAGAAGAAATATAATAATAATAGGGAGAGGAGAGAGGGGGAGGGAGGGAAAGGGAAAGAGAAGGAAAAATTGGATTCAATTAAATTGCATGTTTTATTTGGCCAACTCTGATTAGACCCCCAAGGAGTTTGTTTCCAGCACAGAAACATTCCGTGTACTTGCAAAGCCACAAGGAGAATTATGATAATAACAAGAATACCAATAAAAGGAGGATTTAAAGAAGATGATAAAAAACATAAAGCCCTCAACTTACAACCCCAACTGAGCCCAAAATTTACGGCGCTAAGTGAGAAATTTGTCAAGTGAGGTTTTGCCCCATTCTACAACTTTTCTTGCCCCCCTTTGCGAAGTGAATCACTGCAGTCGTTAAATTAGTCAGACACCTGCTGAGTGAATCTGGTTTCCCCATTGATTTCTTTTCATTCAACTAGATCTACCCAGTTCCTGCAACCATTCTTCATGTGTTTCAGACGCCAATTGCCCTAATTATATCTTGGTTGCTCTTCTCTGCACTAAGTTGCTTCTCTCCTTGATTAGTTTCCACCCATTGCTTCTTGTTCTACTCCCAGGTGCCTTGGAGAATAGTTTGACTCCCTCTTCTTTGGGGCATCCCGAGAGATATTGGAAGGCTGCTATCATGTCTCCCCTAGTCCTTCTTTTCATTAAACTAGACATACCCAGTTCCTCCAACCATTCTTCATATGTTTGAGTCTCCAGTCCCCTAATCCTAAACTGAGGTGGCGCAGTGGTTAGAGTGCAGTACTGCAGGCCACTTCAGCTGACTGCTATCAGCAGTTCAGCGGTTCTAATCTCACCGGCTCAAGGTTGACTCAGCCTTCCATCCTTCCGAGGTGGGTGAAATGAGGACCCGGATTGTTGTTGGGGGCAATATGCTGACTCTGTAAACAGCTTAGAGAGGGCTGAAAGCCCTATGAAGCGGTATATAAGTCTTATTGCTATTGCTATTGCTATCCTTTTTGTTGCTTTTCTCTGCACTTTTTCTAGAGTCTCCACATCGTTTCTACATCGTGGAGATCAAAACTGAATGCAAATATTCCAAGTGTGGCCTTATCAAGGCCTTATAAAATGGTATTAACCCTTCACGTGATCTTGATTCTATCCCTCTGTTGATGCAGCCTAGGAAATAATAAAGGGCTTTTTTTTTTGACAGCTGTAGGACATTGCTGGTTCATATTTAAGCAATTGTCCACTAGGCCCTGCGGGGAAATTCTAAGCAGCTTGCCACAATAAAAAGAAATGAAAAGAGTGGAAACAAATACTCAGGTTTCCTTCCTGCAACAGAATCCCAAGTTTGAGTGGGGAACTGGCTGCATGAATGTACCGAATGTTGCATTTGGGGGGGGGATGAAAGGAATTTAAACTTAAGTCCCTTTGAGTTTTGCAATGAATTTCATCAAGTCGATTCAGGTGTTTAGCATGGGGGAAAAATGTAATATTTAATGTAATATTCAAATATTTAATTTAAATTTCTCCTTCGTTCTAAGTTGCTTCTCTCCTTGATTAGTTTCCATCCATCGCTACTTGTCCTGCCTTCAGGTGCCTTGGAGAATAGTTTGACTCCCTCTTCTTTGGGGCAACCCCTGAGATATCGGAAGACTGCTATCTTGTCTCCCCTGGTCCTTTTTTTCATTAAACTAGACATATCAATTTCAGAACAGTTCTTCATATGTTTCAGCCTCCAGTCCCCTAATTATCTTTGTTTCTCTTCTCTGCACTCTTTCCAGAGTCTCCACATCTTGTTTACATTGTGGTGACCAAAACTGGATGCAGGATTCCAAGTGTGGTGGAATGGACATTCCTGTGGCTCCCTCTCACGCTGTTTTAAGGTGATTGATGTCTTAAAAGCAGCGTTTCTCAACCTTGGCAGTTTGAAGATGTGTGGACTTCAACTCCCAGAATTCCCCAGCCAGTTGGCTGGGGAATTCTGGGAGTTGAAGTCCACACATCTTCAAACTGCCAAGGTTGAGAAACACTATCTTTAAAGTGATTGACAAAAGCCCATCTCTAGCAGTTCGTTTAATGATTATTCCATCACTGAAAAGTTTGAGTTAGGACCATTTTTCAGACTTATCCAGCGTCCCCATGGGCATGCTTGGCAACTGACTCACATTTATGACGGTTGCAGTGTCCTGGGGAGTCAGGTGTGATCCCTTTTATGACGTTCTGACCAACAGAGTCAAAGGAGAAGCCAGATTTGCTTAACCACCATGTTGTTAACTTAACAACGGCAGGGCTCAGCTTAACAACCGCGGCAAGAAAGGTTGCACAATGGGGTAAAGGCTCACTTAACGTAATACCTCACTTAACAACACGAATTTTGGGGTCTACTGTTGCCCGTTGAGGACGACACGGACCTTGGCAAAATATTTTTAATGTTGACGGACTGACCCGATTGTTCTTTCAGTGGAATGCAGGTAGTCCTCGACTTACGACCGTTCGTATAGTGACCGTTCAAAGTTACAACGGCTCTGAAAAGTGATTTAGGACCGCATTTCTCCCTTACGATTGTGTGCAGCAACCCCATGGTCACGTGACCAAAATCCGGACAGTTGGCCCCTGACTCACATTTATGACGATTGCAGGGTATATGTGATCCCCGTTTTGCGACCTTCTGACGAACCGAGTGAATGGGGGAGCCAGGTTCTCTTAAGACCTGCAGTGATTCACTTGCGAGAAGAAAGGTCGTAAAATGGAGCAAACTCACTAAACAGCCGTTTGGTGGTGGTAAGGCGAGGACTACCTGTAAAGCTTACACCTGTGACGGGGGTGGGGGGTGGGGAGACCTACCTCCAGATTGAACAGGAAAAGAGCTTCTTGTCTTCGTTGACCGCAATAATCATTTCCCATTGCTGAAATCAGAGAGAAGGGTGAAGGTCATTAAATAGAATTAGAATAGAATAGAACAGAATAAAATAGAAGAGAAGAATACAAATATATTGGAGAAGAGAAGGGAATAAGAGAAGAAACGAGACAATGGGATAGAATTACAGAATAGAATAGAATAGAATAGGGAATGGGAATGAGAATTGAATTACAGAATAGAATAGAACAGAATAGAATAGAACGGAACAGAATAAAACAGAAGAGAAAAATATAAATATATTGGAGAAGGGAAGAAGAGAAGAAATGAGACAATGGGATAGAATTACAGAATAGAATAGAATAGGGAATGGGAATGAGAATTGAATTGAATTACAGAATAGAATAGAATAGAGAATGGGAATGAGAATTGAATTGAATTACAGAATAGAATAGAATAGAGAATGGAATGAGAATTGAATTGAATTACAGAATAGAATAGAACAGAATAGAATAGAACGGAACAGAATAAAATAGAAGAGAAAAATATAAATATATTGGAGAAGGGAAGAAGAGAAGAAATGAGACAATGGGATAGAATTACAGAATAGAATAGAATAGAATAGGGAATGGGAATGAGAATTGAATTACAAAATAGAATAGAATAGAATAGGGAATGGGAATGACAATTGAATTGAATTACAGAATAGAATTGAATAGAATAGAATAGGAATAAGAATAACTTTATTGTCCTTTTAAATGTACACTAGGCGTACATTAAATGAAATTTCGTTGCCTGCAGCTCTCACCCCCTCCAATATACCCTACACCAGTGTTTTTCAACCACTGTGCCGCGGCACACTAGTGTGCCGTGACATAGTGTAAGGTGTGCCGTGGGAAAATTACTTTATATATAGTCAATATAGGCACAGAGTTAAAAAATTTTAACATTTTCTAATGGTGGTGTGCCTCGTGATTTTTTTCATGAAAAAAGTGTGCCTTTGCACAAAAAAGGTTGAAAAACACTGCCCTACACAAACATGACAAAATGAATAAACAAAATACAAAATTATGTATACACCCACATATATTATACGACACAGAAATCTGTGAACATTTCCGCCTATCTGCCTACGGGGAAGTCAACAGCCTTGGGGCTCCTTCGGCCAAGAGTAAGACAGGCAAAGCATGCTGGGAAATAATTTCTCTGCAGGGAGACACCCCCCCCCAAAAAAAAAGAAGAATCCGATGGCAGGTTCAACCCCAACTTTGGTAGGAGTCTAACCAGCATCCATAACAAGAATGAGAGTTCAACGAAAGAGAATATTTGTAGCTCGGGGTTGAAGTGGGGTCGTCCTTGGTGGTCTCTGAGCTTGGTGGTTTTCTTGCAGACGTTTCATCGTCCAACTAGGGAACATCATCAGTGCTAGAAGGAAGTGGGGTTTAGGAGGAGGAGGAGGAGGAGGAGGAGGAAGAGGAAGGAGAAGGATTGTGGGGTTCTTGGTGCTCTCTTAGCTTAGTTGTTTTCTTGCAGACGTTTCATGGCCCAACTAGGGAACATCATCAACCCTGATGAAGCAACCACAAAGCATCATTCCTACTGATGCTGACAGAGCAAGCCACTACTAGTATATAAAAGGAGAGCAGTCCCCACTCCCTTCAAGCTCTGATGATGTTACCTAGTTGGGTAAAGAAATGTCTGCAAGAAAACAACCAAGCTCAGAGAGCAATAAGGACCCTGCAATCCTCCTCCTCCTCTCCGCAAACCTCACTCTCTTCTAGGACTGATGAGGTTACTTCATTGGGTAATGAAACGTCCAAGATCAGAGAGCTCACAATCTTCCGCGTCTTCCCCCCTCTGCAAACTCCACACCCTTCTAGCTCTGATGATGTTACCTAGTCGGGTAATTAAATGTCTGCAAGAAATATCTCCAAGCTCAGAGAGCAATAAGGACCTCACAGTACTTCCTCCTCTTCTCCCCCCGCTCCCCCTTGAGTCCGCAAACCCCGCTCCCTTTTAGCACTGATAATGTTCCCTAGTTGGGTAATGAAACGTCAGCAAGAAAACATCCAAACTCAGAGAGCAATATGGATCCCACAATCGTCCTCCTCCTCCTTCACAAACCCTACTCCCTTCTAGCACTGATGATGTGATCTAGTTGGGTAATGAAACGTCTTCAAGAAAACCTCCAAGCTCAAACCGCCTCCAGAAAATGAGATTCTCAGGCCAATTGGGCTTCTTCACCACCATCTCCACTTCTCCCTCTTCTAGACCTTCTGTTAGGAATATAATCTAACGGTTGGGTTGGCAATATATAAATCATGTAAAAATGCTGTACCTGTTTCTTTAAATCATACTGTAAAATATGATTGGTTGCTGTTTCCTCAATCGGCCATAAGAGGGAGCCAGAACAATTGTTAGTTCTCTCTGTTTGTTAGATGCTGGGCTGATCTGATCTGAGTGTTTTGGAAGCCGGCTGTTAGAAAGTGCCGTGAGCTATTGTAAGTTTTGCAACTCCTAGCAAACTTTGAGCACCAGACTGTTTGTATGATACTGGATTATGTTATTTGGATTATCCCTTAACTAAAAGATGTTGATGACTGACTGTCTTATCCGTGTATGACTTGGACTGTTTGATGGACTCTGATACCTCTATTTCCACGAAAGTAAAAGCCTATTTCAACTGCAGTGTCTCTGTATGCTGGTTTGTGTGTTCTCCAACACAACTCTCACAACACTTCTCTGAACGCCCTCGCTCTCCCAACAGGGAGCTTACCTAACACCTTCCCTCCGCATAAGCTGGTGTGCTGTGCGGGCGTTCAGTTTTGCGAGACGCAGATCCACGCAGAACGGATCAGACAAGGATGGGAAGAAAAGAACTTACCTCGTTCGTCCCGCCCTGAGCTGCGTAGGTAAAACTGCAGGTAACGTCTCCCTGTTGAAAATGACACAAGAAATGGTCAAGAAGCAAGAATCAGGGTCTTCAAACCCAAAAGGTGGGACTTGTGTGACATGCCTAATCAGAGGCAGTCCTTGGCTTACGACCACAATTTTCGCTGCTAAGCGAGGAAGCAACTCTGTCAGTTTTGCCTCGTTTTATGACCTTGCTTGCCGCAGTGGTGAAGTGAATCACTGAACCAATGGTTAAATGGGTAACACGGTTGTTAAGTGAGCCTGAGTTCCCCGTGGACTTTGCTTGTGACCCCAGAACGATGCAACTGTCATAAATAGGAGCCAGTTGCCACGTGTCTGAATTTTGAACATGTGACTGTGGGACTCTCTCTCATTAAGTGGGAACATGGTATTGGATCTGGTTACCTGAGAGACCGCCTCCTGCCATTCACCTCCCAACGACCAATAAGATCACACAAGTTGGGCCTCCTCCGGGTGCCGTCAACCGGACAATGCCAGCTGGCGGCTCCTCGGGGGAGAGCCTTCTCTGTAGCTGCACTGGCCTTGTGGAACGAGCTACCCGCTGAGATCCGGACCCTCACCACTCTCCCGGCCTTCCGTAAAGCGACCAACACCTGGCTGTTCCGGCAGGCCTGGGGCTGTTGATTGATTTCCAGCCCCACTTGATGGAATGGATGTTGTATTAATTTTAACACTGTATTTTTTAAAATATTTTAAATGTTTTTACTTTGTTGTGAGCCGCCCAGAGTCCCAAGGGAGTGGGCGGCATACAAATCTTATTAAAGTTCAAAGTTCAAAGAACCGTCATTCAATGGGAAAATGTCCCTTTGACGTCACTTTCTGGGAACTTCCAATCGTCACTAGATGAATGGTTATAAGTCAAGGACTATCTGTACTGAATGAAGCCATGTTAATCATTAACAGATCAAATAAAAAACACATCTTGATTCTGTACTGTTTTGATGCAACCTCTCCAGCAGCCTGCAGTAGATAAGCAGGGATTAACACCAGACAAACAATCATGCAGAAAGTAATATCCTGATCAAGGAACTACCAAGGAAAAAAACACTCTCCCAGCAACACTGATGGGACAAACGGCTTAAGTATAGACAGAAAAAACTCTATTCCCTCCTAGCACTTACTATCTTACTATCAGGGTTCCGAGTAATAGAACCAAAGCAATCCGCATGGAGTTCCCTCAAAGTATGAGTTTATTAGGAATGTCATATTGGCACGGCTGGTGAAAACCAGATTCTGTAGGACTCGAGGTTTTCCCCACCCAAATCAAAACCCGAAGTTCCTTCTCCCCAGGCCATACGTCCATCAGATGGTCCAATCAGGTCACAGTCCCAACTCTTGACGGGCTTTTGCCAGGGCCTTCCAACACCTGGTTGGAGCATCCTTGGCTCCCACGAGAAAGAATATTATTTTGGCTACACATCTCCCAGCTATCTCTGTCAGCCTCTGTTTTGCTGCTTGCTTTCGGCTGCCATTGAAACGGGGAAAGGGGGGCATGATATTTGGGTGGGGAAGTATCAGTACAGGAGAGATTGTGTAAAGGGAGTTTTGTTCTCACCATCTACTGCGCATGCTGCAGATAAAGGATTTGCCGCCAAGGCCAACTGTCCGGCATACCAACCTGATGATGCTTTTTGAAGATGACACCCATATGACACCTGAGGGATGTGCGGATTGGACTATGGGATGGGGTTACCGGGGGGAGTGAGTTGGGTCACATATTGATATCTATGATTATGCGCGCTTTTGCCTCAGATCTTGCTTTGCTTAGCTGCTATCTACTCATGACCCGTAAAAGTACTCTTAATTCTGCAAAATGGAGTTGAGTGGTTTCTTTCTTGGTTACTGAGGGAGGCCGCCCTGACATTAAGCAAGATCTCAGTTTCATGCTCATCCCGGAGCTAACACTCTGTCTTTCCCCTCACGTTTCCACAGCGCCAACAGGCCTGGCTGTGGCAGCCCAGAAGATGCTCCCAAAATGGCTTCAGGGCTGACAGTTACCTAGCTGGGTCGTGAAACGCCTGCAAGAAAGCAAGCAATTTCAGAGAGCGCCAAGGATGACCTCCCTCCTCCTCTCCACAAACCCCACTCCCTTCTATCACTGATGATGTTACCTAGTTGGGTCTTGAAACATCCACAAGCAAACAGACAAGCTCAGAGAGGACCAAGGACCCCACAGTCCCCCTCTTCCTCCCCCTGCCCCTCCACTCTGCAAACTCCACTCCCTTTTTAACACTGATGATGTTCCCTAGTTGGGTTGTGAAATGTCTGCAAGAAAACATCCAAATTCGTAGAGCAACAAGGATTCTACATGATCATTGTTCCCTTATCCTATACGGCTAAGGAACTTTTAATTGGTCTCCCATCTGACATAAACCTTTTAATTTTTGAGCTCAGCACAGATTATTTTGGTCCTTCGTCAACCGGCTTAACAGACGGCTATACAAATCAGCTTCTAAGCCTTATCCTCATCCCTCCTTCTGATTTTGATTGTCATTTTAAAAGTTTTTACGGTGCCCAGCTGCTAACGAATGTGAGGGGTTTTTTTTTTAATAAAAAGAACAAAACATACTGAAACCGATGGGGGGAAAATACGACAATAGAGAATAAGAAAGGCTAAAAATGGGCAAAATATATATTTTTAAAAAAACCAGATGTGATTTAAAACAAACCAACCCACACAATCCAAAGGTCAGGGCTTCCTTCACCACAACCACGAAGAAAAAAAATAAACTAGAAATTATTTCTGTTCCCATTTAGCAGCTCCTGATTTGACTTGACACAGAAGCCAGGAATTGTCGTTTAATAATGGTTAGCTAAAAAATTTGGTTGGTTTTTTGCTTCTGTTTCACAATTAAATTCTGTTTCTGTTGTGGATTTAGATTGTGCTCCTTTTTTTTTTTAATCCTTGTGTTGGTTTTCTTCTAGATTGGTTACAGCATAATGTATAAATATGAATGTTGCCAAGGGTCCAAATATTGATCATGTGACCATAGGGGTGCTGCAATGGTCATAAGTGTGAAAAAGGGTCCCACTGTAACTTCGAATGGTCACTAAATAAACTGTTGTAAATCGAGGACTTCCTGTATTCTTTCTTTCTCTTATTTTCCCTGCAACAACAATCCTGTAAGGTGGATAGGGGCTGAGAGAAAGCCCAAAGTCACCAGCCAGCTTTCATGTCTAATGAGGGACTAGAACTCCCAGTCTCCTGGTGATTGGCCCAGAGTCATCCAGCCAGCTTTCATGCCTAAAGCGGGACTAGAACTCACTGTCTCCTGTTGATTAGCCCAGAGTCACTAAGACAGTTTTCATGCCTAAAGTGGGACTAGAACTCCCAGTCTCCTGGTGATTGGCCCAGAGTCACCCAGCCAGCTTTCATGCCTAAAGCAGGACTAGAACTCACTGTCTCCTGTTGATTAGCCCAGAGTCACTAAGACAGTTTTCATGCCTAAAGTGGGACTAGAACTCCCAGTCTCCTGGTGATTGGCCCAGAGTCACCCAGCCAGCTTTCATGCCTAAAGCAGGACTAGAACTCACTGTCTCCTGTTGATTAGCCCAGAGTCACTAAGACAGTTTTCATGCCTAAAGTGGGACTAGAACTCCCAGTCTCCTGGTGATTGGCCCAGAGTCATCCAGCCAGCTTTCATGCCTAAAGCGGGACTAGAACTCACTGCCTCCTGTTGATTAGCCCAGAGTCACTAAGACAGTTTTCATGCCTAAAGTGGGACTAGAACTCCCAGTCTCCTGGTGATTGGCCCAGAGTCACCCAGCCAGCTTTCATGCCTAAAGCAGGACTAGAACTCACTGTCTCCTGATGATTAGTCCAGAGTCACTCAGACAGCTTTCATGCCTAAAATGGGACTAGAACTCACTGTCTCCTGGTGATTGGCCCAAAGTCACCCAGCCAGCTTTCATGCCTAAGGCAGGACTAGAACTCCCAGTCTCCTGGTGATTGGCCCATAGTGACCCAGCCAGCTTTCCTGCCTAAAGCAGGACTAGAACTCCCAGTCTCCTGGTGATTGGCCCATAGTCACCCAGCTGGCTTTCCTGCCTAAAGCAGGACTAGAACTCCCAGTCTCCTGGTGATTGGCCCAAAGTCACCTAACCTGCTTTCCTGCCTAAGGAAGGACTAGAATTCACGTACCTCGACTTACCACTGTTTGTTCAGTGACCGTCTGAAGTTACGATAGCACTGAAAAAAGTAACTTATGACCGTTTCTCACACTTGTTATTAACAACTGCAGTGATTCACTTAACAACTGTGGCAGGAAAGGTTGTAAAACGGGACAAACCTCACTTAACAAATGTCTCACTTAGCAACAGAAATATTGGTAACAATTGTGGTTGTTAAGTCGAGGACTTGCCTATCCTTTATATAATATTTAAAAAAAAACCTTCAGCAATAATCCGGGGGAAGGGGGGGGAATTGGAAGACGTGCAATGCACCATGCGAAGCCCATAAAAATCGAATTTACCCCCTACCAAGATATTAATAAGCAGTAAAAGAAGGAAATTATAATAGAAATGTTGGAAATGTAGGGAAAGAAGTTTAAAGGGGCAGCCACATAAATGTGAAAAATTAAGAGGAGAATGCCACAGCATGAATGGAGGCAACGGCGCAAGTGCTGCCATCTCATAGGCAGGAGCAAAACCGTGGCAGGGGCTCTACTACGCATTTACTCCGGGGTTAATTTGGTCCAAAGAACTACAATTCTGCATTTAGCCACTTTCTACGGAAACGTGGTCGGGACATGCCAAAATGCTCCGTTTCTCCCGCCTTCGGCTCCCTGACGACCAATCACAGCACCACAAAAAAGTCCCGCCCCTCCCTTCGACCAATCGGAAGCTATCCTTAAGGGGCGCAAGACTCAAGCCAACCAATCAGCAGCCGCCACCTAGCTCTCTGCCCTGTCTCGTTCGCTCTCACCAGGTTTTGCGAATACGAGTGAACCATCCCGCCGGGCCTGACATTGAAGTCGGCCGTGATGGGCTCCTGCTTTGCCCCGACGGCCGAGAAAAGGAGCTGCAGGAGGAAGAAGGACGCCGAACTGTCCCAAAGCCTCTGGTTGCCGAGTAACCTGGGAGCCACCATCTTGGAAGAAGAAGCGAAAAAATCCGTGGCCAGCTGATTGAGCTACGGAGAGTTGGAGCAGCCAACGTGCGTTTTAACGTTTAGCGCA
The DNA here is from genome assembly GCF_009769535.1 of Thamnophis elegans. Classification (NCBI taxonomy): domain Eukaryota; kingdom Metazoa; phylum Chordata; class Lepidosauria; order Squamata; family Natricidae; genus Thamnophis; species Thamnophis elegans. The sequence goes on from NW_022473582.1 coordinate 134,420, forward strand.
GGCGCTTCTGATTCTGGGAGGCCAAGACGGCCATCTTTTAAGCGGGCTCCGGCGTATATTCAGTGGGAGTTGCCAGATTTTGGCTGCAAATTGCAGGTGACCTCTAGAGGGCAGCAAAGAATGCCAAAATCAGGACCTCTCTGCTGCCATTGGCTAGAACGGGAATTCTGGGAGTTGGAGTTCACACAGCTTCACGTGGGCTAAATTTCAAAACGCACAGCAGCGGGAAATCTTGTTTGTTGTTATGCAAAGTTGTCTGAATAATTGATGCACTGACCTATCTCTGTGAAGGCAGCTGGTGCTGGATGCAACAGCAGGAAGAAGCGGTAGCTAAATGTAACACAATATTTTTAAAATAAATAAGAAGTGGCTGTCTTACTATTAGGACCCAATGAAAGAGCTGCAAAAGTTAGAAAATTGAGAAGTTGGAGGAAGGCGGAGCAAAGAGCCAATTTAGTCTAGGGATTAAGGCAGCAGAATAAAAAAAAACGGGAGACTGTGAGTTCTAGTACTTTCTTTGCCATGAAAACTGGCTGGGTGACTTTAGGCCAGTCACCAGGAGACAGTGAGTTCTAGTCCCACCTTAGCCATGAAAGCCAGCTGGATGACTTTGGGCCAATCACCAGGAGATGGTGAGTTCTAGTGCTGCCTTAGTTATGAAAGCTGTGTGGGTGACTTTGAGCCAATCACCAGGAGACAGTTCTAGTCCCACCTTAGCCATGAAAGCCAGCTGGATGACTATGGGCCAATCGCCAGGAGACTGGGAGTTCTAGTCCTGCTTTAGGCATGAAAGCTGGCTGGGTGACTTTGGGCCAATCACCAGGAGACAGTGAGTTCTAGTCCCACCTTAGCCATGAAAGCCAGCTGGGTGACTTTGGGCCAATCACCAGGGAATGGTGAGTTCTAGTCCCACCTTAGCCTTGAAAGCCAGCTGGGTGACTTTGGGCTAATCACCAGGAGAAGGTAAGTTCTGGAATTAAGGAGAAACTTCCCAACAGTGAGGACAATTAACCAGTGGAACAGCTTGCCTTCAGAAGTTGTCAATGCTCTTTTTTACAAGTCCACCATATATGATAATACATAGCATCAGCACAATCACACCTCCAGCATTTAGGTTGTAAATTCGGATACATACAAGCTATTTTTTTAGGATCTAAATGCCATCTATAAAACTTCTTGTAAAAATTCTCTCTCAAATTTTGGGCTTGCGTACATTTTACATTTCTTATCCATATCTTTTCCCATGTTTCCATCATCATTGGTTCTTCAAAATTTTGGATTTTGGATAAAAATATGGTGGATTATTCAAAATATTCTTAAAAAGAGGATAAAGTTTACTCCTCGGTTATTCTTGTTAGGTATAATGACAGCAGTGGTGGGTTTCAAAAATTTTTGAACCTCTGTGGGTGTGGCCTCCTTGTGGGAGTGGCTTGTCAGCCATGTGACCTGGTGGGAGTGGCTTGTCGGCCATGTGTTTTCTTTCTCTCTCCTTCCTTTTGTCTCTGCCCCTTTTTCCTTTTTTTCTTTCATCTCCCTCCCTCCCTCCCTCCCTCCCTCCCTCCCTCCCTCCCTCTCTCTCTCTCTCTCTCTCTCTCTCTCTCTCTCTGATGGGTTTCAAAAAATTTTGGAACCTCTTCTGTAGGTGTGGCCTGCTTTCCGGGTCCACTGGTGGAACCTCTTCTAACCGGTTCGGTAGATTTGACAAACCGGTTCTACCGAACTGGTGTGAACTGGTAGGAACCCACCTCTGAATTACAGATTGTACAGTTATAGAGACTAATTTGATTCTGAACTTAACAACGGCAGCAAAGATTGTTGGTGGCGCAGTACTGGAAGAAGGAAGAATTGCCTACTATTCAAGAATGGACGTTAAAAGTAACAAACTTAGCAGAGATGGCTAAAATATCAGCATACCTCAAGGACCATTCAGATGAGAAATACAAGTTGGAATGGAGATGGACTGATTATATTTGTTATAAATATGGGACTAAGAAATTTCAGTTAGCTTATGAATGAATGAATGAACAAGGAATGTTACAATTTATCTAAAGTTAGCTTTACAAAAGGGGAGTTAAAATACAAGGGAAGGGACGATACTAAAGTTTGTTACTTTATTTTAGTTTATGATTGCTAAATTTTTATACCCTGTATTTGCTCTGGGAGGTTGGGGGGGAGGGGAGGTGGGACTGGGGGGGAGGGAGAGAAGGGGAAAGGTATATAATTGTAAAACTTATTAAAACTTTTAATAAAAAAAGAAGTTATCAATGCTCCAACACTGGAGGTTTTCAAGAAGATGTTGGATAACCATTTGTCTGAAGTGGTGTAGGGTTTCCTACCTAAGCAAGGGGTTGGACTAGAAGACCTCCAAGGTCCCTTCCAACTCTGTTATTCTAATTTCTAATTAAGGTTTATAAGAGACCGAACAGTCACTAGTCTGAAATGGGATAGGGTCTCTTGCTTGAGCAGAGGGTTGGACTAGAAGTCGCGCCCAGCCACCCTGTTTAGGATAACCCATTCCCTCCTAAATAGGAGGGATTCGGTCGATCCGCTGCAGGGCAAGGCTGAGGATTACGTCCAATTCCTGGCGGACAAGGTTGCTCGGCTTCGGGCGGACCTGGACTCCAATTTAGCAGACCCAGCCGAGGCACTAAGGGATAATCTGGTAAGTCATCTCTGGGTTGATTTTCAAGCTGTTACCCCTGAGGACGTGGACAAGGTGATGAGAGCTGTAGGTGCCTCCACATGCGTGCTGGACCCGTGCCCCTCCTGGCTGGCTGTAAACAGCAGGGAGGTGACACGGGGCTGGATCCAGGCGGTTGTTGCCGCCTCCCTTCGGGAGGGGGTCTTTCCCCCCGCTCTAAAGACGGCAGTGGTGAGACCCCTCCTGAAGAAACCATCTCTGGATCCAGCCGTTCTAAACAACTATCGTCCAGTCTCCAACCTCCCCTTTCTGGGGAAGGTTGTTGAGAAGGTGGTGGCCTTTCAGCTCCAGCGGTCCTTGGAGGAAGCTAGTTATCTGGATCCATTCCAGTCAGGCCTCAGACCCGGCTACAGCACAGAAACCGCTTTGGTCACATTGATCGATGATCTCTGGAGAGCTAGGGATGGAGGCCACGCCTCCATCCTGGTACTCCTTGACCTCTCGGCGGCTTTCGATACCATCGACCATGGTATCCTTCTGCGACGACTGCGGGAGGTGGGGGTGGGAGGCACTGTTCTACGGTGGTTCTCCTCTTACCTCTCGGACAGGTCGCAGTCGGTGTTAGTCGGAGGGCAGAGATCGACCCCTAGGCCCCTAACGTATGGGGTGCCGCAGGGTTCGGTCCTGTCCCCCCTTCTTTTTAATATCTACATGAAACCGCTGGGCGAGATCATTCGACGGCACGGGATAAAATACCATCAATATGCGGACGATACACAGCTGTATCTGTCCGCCCCGTGCCAACTCAATGAAGCGATGGACGTGATGTGCCAGGGTCTTGAGGCCATTAGAGACTGGATGGGGGTTAACAAGCTTGTACTCAATCCAGATAAGACCGAGTGGCTGTTGTGCTTCCCTCCCACTAATTGGCCCAGAACTCCATCTCTCAGGCTGGGGGGTCAAATTATATGCCCCTCAGATAGGGTCCGCAACTTGGGAGTCCTCCTGGATCCACAGCTGACTTTCGAGCATCACTTGTCAGCTGTGACCAGGGGGGCATTTGCCCAGATTCATCTGGTGCGCCAGTTGCGCCCCTACCTGAACCGGGAGGCCCTCACAACAGTCACTCGTGCCCTTGTGACCTCTAGGCTGGAGTACTGCAATGTGCTCTACATGGGGCTGCCCTTGAAGAGTCTCCGGCGACTTCAGTTGGCTCAGAATGCGGCCGCACGAGCGATTGTGGGTGCACCTCGTTTCACCCACGTAACACCTATCCTCCGCGAGCTGCACTGGCTTCCTGTTGCTCTCCGGGTGCGCTTCAAGGTGCTACTTATCACCTACAAAGCCCTTCATGGTATTGGGTCTGGGTACTTGAGAGACCGCCTACTGCCAATTACCTCCACCAGACCGATCAGATCGCATAGATTAGGCCTCCTCCGAATTCCATCAACGAGCCAATGTCATCTGGCAACTACCCGGAGGAGGGCCTTCTCGGTGGCTGCTCCGACCCTCTGGAACGAACTCCCCGTGGAGATTCGTACCCTCACCACCCTCCAGACCTTCCGCAAAGCCCTTAAAACCTGGCTATCCCAGCAGGCCTGGGGCTAAGGACCTAACCCCCACCCGAATGGTATGACTGTTGTGTTATCTTTTAACAATGTATTGTATCTTGTTCATGACTTGTTTGTCCTCCCCTCCCCTGACTTGTGAGCCGCCCTGAGTCCCCTCAGGGAAAAGGGCGGCATATAAATAAAGGAACTAAGGAACTAGAAGACCTCCAGTGTCCCTTGCAGCTCTATTCTGATTCATTAATTGACTCCGCGTAAACAGACTTTCTCCTGGATGATCTTTGCTCAGCCTGCCTTAACATCTGTCAGCCGCGCATTTATTACTGTCATAAATAAATAAATCCCTTGTCCGTTCACCTCTTCTCCTTTCTTAACTTTCCTCATGTGAATCCTCAGCAGAGGCCGGGTCCCTGAGTGTTTGTTCACCCATTTTAATAATCACCCGCATTAACCTTCCCTCTGGGCCACACGGTGCTCTCTTTTTATTGCTTTTTTTAAAAAACGTGACAGCTGTCGGAATTGTTCCGGAGCTGAGCAAGGCGTTAAAAAACCCCTTACTTTTCTCCTAAGTAAATTCAATTTCCCTCCAGAGAGATTTAGCGTAGGGATTGTTTTATCTGGGAGCTCTGATAACTGACACTCAAAGCAGACAGCGAAAATTAGGAGTGGAATATAAAGACAACCAAGCTAATGATCATAAGGGTGCCCGCCAGCTGTAGAACTGGAAGAGAGATTAGGATCAACCATCAAGAGGAAAAGAATTGACACCTGACTTCTGAAGAACATTTTGTGGGGTGGGGGATAGGAAATTGGCTATGTAGGAAGTTAGCAACCACCCCTCTCCTAGGAAAATGAGATATTTTAGGAAATACTAAAAAGGCAGACTTTTTTAATATAAATTTTTATTTTAAATACATCAACACATCAACAAATCAGACACATGACTTAAAGCAACATAGGAACAAGAAGTTCCGTCGTATATCATACAGCAGTTCCGTATCGGTTTCTTTGCAGTTAGTGTTTTCCGTTCTATACATTTCTATTTTGCATTCATGGTCCCCTTATTCGTTATCCATTTTTATGTACAATTCTATATTTATTTATACTTAGCTATTTATAACCAAATATTGTTTACCTCTATTGTGCTTTATATTCTTAACTGTCATTTATTCTCTTACATACAATTATAGGTATACATTCACATGGTTATTCTTTTTCTTTGCCAGTTTTATACTATTGTTATTCCATTTAAAAGGTTATAAGGTACAGTTTGGATTGCTTTGTTTACCATCCCTAGAGCCTGTTGTAACACCACCTTATTTTCTCTTTCTTTTTTTTTCTCCCTCCCTTCCTTCTCTGCTTCCTTCCTTCCTCCTCTCCTTCCCCTTCTCAGGTCGATTACGATCAACCATCAAGAGGAAAAGAATTAACACCTGACTTCTGAAGAAGATTTTGTCGGGGGAGGGGATAGGAAATTGGCTGTGTAGGAAGTTAGCACCCATTCCTTTCCTAGGAAAGTGAGATGTTTTAGGAAATACTAAAAAGGCAGATTTATATTTCCCTGGATAAGGCAGGGAAACAGACTCTTAATAGCCCCCACCTTTGTTAATGGGGCATTTAAAAAAGCCTGAGCTAGTTTACATAACAAAGGTAATGCGCTCTACATGGGGCAGCCCTTGAAGAGCATTCGGAGACTTCAGCTTGTCCGGAATGCAGCCACGCGAGCGATTGTAGGTGCACCCCGGTACACCCACGTTACACCTATCCTCCACGAGCTGCATTGGCTGCCTATTGGACTCCGGACACGCTTCAAGGTGCTAGTCGTTACTTTTAAAGCCCTACATGGTATCGGACCTGGGTACTTGAGAGACCGCCTCCTGCCAATTACCTCCCTACGACCAATTAGATCCCACAGATTAGGCCTCCTCCGGGTTCCATCAACTAGCCAGTGTCGACTGTCGACCCCCCGGGGGAGGGCCTTCTCTGTGGCTGCTCCGGCCCTCTGGAACGATCTCCCCGTGGAGATTCGGACCCTCACCACCCTTCAGGCTTTCCGCAAAGCCGTTAAAACCTGGCTGTTCCAACAGGCCTGGGGCTGATGAGTTCCCAGCCCCACTCGAATGGTTGTGGCTGTTGAGAAGTTTTTAATTTGTTTCTTTGTACTTGTTTTGTCTTCATTGTTTTTTGTACTCCCCCTTTCCCTATTTGGTTTGTTAGCCGCCCTGAGTCCCCTCGGGGAATAGGGCGGCATACAAGTTTAATGAAATCAAATCAAAATCAAATCAGGTAGGATTAGCCTTCTACAGAAACTCACCACATGGCATCTGGGAACTCAACCAAGCTTGGACTCAAAAAGGCGCACAAACTACAAAGTTAGCTAAGACCTTCCCCCCTCCCGCCCCTGGGAGTCTGACAACCAATCAGAATACAGAAATGTAAGTTTGTGCGGGAACGCCATGCGCTCGTCAGGGCCATGCTCTGGAAAAGCTGAACTTCCGGGTTCCAGCGTGCATGCATACCTGAAATCCAGCACTGGAGTCCGGGCGAAAGGATTGTGCTCCAGAAAAGCCAGGCTTCTAGGTTTTAGCATGGATGCACGCCCGGCGATCAGCTGCCCTATGTCCATGCGCAGGCCGGTTTTCAACACCGACACGCGCACGAAGGGATTGCACTCCGGGAAAGCTGAACTTCTCAGTTTTAACACGCATGCAGCCAGAAACCCGGAAGACAAACAGGCAAGACTGCGTGTGCCGGGCAACATGCAGCCGCGCGAGTGATTGTGGGCGCACCACGTTTCGCCCACATAACACCGATCCTCCGTGAGCTGCGTTGGCTACCTGTTGGTCTCCGGGTGCACTTCAAGGTCCTTCTTACCATCTACAAAGCGCTCCATGGTAGTGGATCTGGCTATTTGAGAGACCGCCTTCTGCCGATTACCTCCCTTCGTCCCATCAGATCGCATAGAGTAGGCCTCCTCCGAATCCCATCCGCCAGTCAGTGCCGACTGGCGACTACGCGGAGGAGAGCCTTCTCAGTTGCAGCTCCGACGCTATGGAACAATCTCCCCGTGGAGATCCGCACCCTCACCACTGTCCAGGCCTTCCGCACGGCCCTCAAGATCTGGCTATCCCGACAGGCCTGGGGATAAGACTCTACTCTCGCCCCTCCCGAATGTTGAATGAATGTTGGGTTTTTATTGCTAATTATTTTTATTCACATTTTCTTTTTGTGTTTTGTCCTGCACTCCCCTCCCCTATTATTGTAAGCCGCCCTGAGTCCCCTCAGGGAAAAGGGCGGCCTATACATGCTTAATAAAATGAAAAAAAAAAAGAAAAATAAATTGCTTCGTGTGCCACTTAGGGCATGCACGCCATAGGTTCCCCATCACCGCACTCTCCCATTTCAGACAAGTGACTGTCCAGTCTCTTTTTAAAAACCTCCAGTGATGGAGTATCTACAACTTCTAGAGGGAAGTTGTTCCACCAGTTACTTGTCCTCACTTTTAGGAAGTTTCTCCTTAATTCCAGGTTCCTTCTCTCCTTGATTAGTTTCCACCCATTGCTTCTTGTTCTGCCCTCAGGTGCCTTGGAGAATAGTTTGACTCCTTCTTCTTTGGGGCAACCCCTGAGGTATTGCTATCATGTCTCCTCTAGTCCTACTTTCTATTAAACTAGACATACCCAGTTCCTGCAACCGTTCTTCATATGTTTCAGTCTCCAGTCCCCTAATCCTCTTTGTTGCTCTTACAATACAATAGCAGAGTTGGAAGGGACCTTGGTGGTCTTCTAGTCCAACCCCCTGCCTAGACAGGAAACCTTATACCATTCCAGACAAATGACTATCCAACATCTTCTTAAAGACTTCCAGTGTTGGGGCATTCAGAACTTCTGGAGGCAACTTCTGTTCCACTGGTTAATTGTTTTCACTGTCAGGAAATTTGCTCCTCAGTTCTAAGTTGCTTCTCTCCTTGATTAGTTTCCACCCATTGCTTCTTGTTCTACCCTCAGGTGCCCCAGAGGGGATGGGAGTAAAGGCATGATAATGTTGGAACTTTACTCAACTGACCACAAGGCATCTGAGAACCCATCACAGCCTAGAGAGTAGCCCCCTGCATGGCCCCATGGGAGTCTGACAACCAATCAGAATACATTTCTTATACAGGAACAGGAAACAGAGAGGTGGGACTGAACAAGTTATAAAAAGCCTAGCAAGCCCCTCCCTCAGCCCTTCTCTTCTTCTCCACCAACATTGAAAGATGTGATCACGTTTTCTGTTCAAGACTCAAGCCATGCGGTCCTGTCCACCATTAAAACCATCTTTCCAAGCAGCCTCCATGTCTCCAGTGTCTTTTTCCCCACTTGGAGCCGAACCCAGAAGGACATTTCTTTCATCAGCACCTAATGGCGGAACAAGAAGCAACAGATGAAAACTAACCAAGGGGAGAAGCAGCCTAGAATTTCCTGCCAGTGAGAACAATTAATCAGTGGAACAGAAGTTGCCTCCAGAAGTTGTGGCTGCTCCAACACTGGAAGTCTTTAAGAAGATGTTGGATAGCCATTTGCCTGAAATGGGAGAGGGCGGTGATGGTGAACCGCGTTGCTCGTTCCTCTTCTGGATTTCTGGCATGCATGCGTGCGCCATGATCATCTGGACTTTGCGCCTGCGGCAGTGCCGGAAACTGGAAGAGCTGGTCTTCCATTTTCCGGCGTGAGCATGGCCATCGGCCAGCTTATTGTTGCACACGCATGGATGGCAATAATTGGAAGACTAACTGCCTGGCGTGCATTTTCCAGCCCCCACAGGATCCCTGGGCGGCTCCTCTTCCAGGCTGCAGGCTAGATGAGCGTGTATGCGCGCCCGCGCGCTCCCTTTTCAGCACTTGGTGCGGAAAAGGTTCATCGTCACTGGTATAGGATCTCCTGACTGAGCATGGGGTTTGACTAAAAGTGGAAGGTTCTACATTTAGACGAGAAAAACGAAATGCACAGGTACGCTATAGATGGTACTTTGCTCAACAGTAGTATCTGTGAGAGGGATCTTGGAGTCCTAGTGGACAACCATTTAAATAGGAGCCAGCCGTGTGCAGCAGCTGCCAAAAAAGCCAACACAGTTCTAGGCTGCATCAACAGAGGGATGGAATCAAGATCACGTGAAGGGTTAATTCCACTTTAAAAGGCCTTGTTAAGGCCATACTTGGAATTCAGCGTCCAGTTTTGGTCGCCACGATGTAGAAAAGATGTGGAGACTCCAGAAAGAGTGCAGAGAAGAGCAACAAAGAGGATTAAGGGACTGGAGGCTAAAACATGATGAAGAACGGTTGCAGGAACTGGGTACGTCTAGTTTAATGAAAAGAAGGACCAAGGGAGACATGATAGCAGTCTTCCAATATCTCAGGGGTTGCCACCAAGAAGAGGGAGTCAAACTATTCTCCAAGGCACCTGAGGGTAGAACAAGAAGCCATGGGTGGAAACTAATCAAGGAGAGAAGCAACTTAGAACTAAGGAGAAATTTCCTGACGGTTAGAACAATGAATCAGTGGAACAGAAGTTGCCTCCAGAAGTTGTGAATGCCCCAACACTGGAAGTCTTTAAGAAGTTGTTGGATAGCCATTTGTCTGAAACGGTGTAGGGTTTCTGCCTAGGCAGGGGTTTGGACTAGTAGACCTCCAAGGTCCCTTCTAACTCTTATTCTGTTCTCTTGTTCTGATTGCTAAACTGGGCTTGCTAGGCCTCTAATCTGATTCTGTCTCTTTCCATTAACGCTCTTTGATCACACGGAGGTCACAATACCACAAACGGTCAGAAACGTCTGTTCGGGGATGAAAGAAGCCGATAAGGATGGAATGAGTGTTAACCATCACGCGGTTATGACTGGGGTGGCAATGAAAGTGGATAGAAGCTGCATCTTCCTTGAGTCACTAAATAGGACCTTTGGTGAAGATTCGGTTGATTACAGGTAGTCCTCAACTTAGGACCGAAATGTCTGTCATTAAACGAGACCTCTGTTCAGTGAATTTTGCCCCATTGTACGACCTTTCGCCCCACAGTTGTTAAGTGAATCACTTCCATCGTTAGGTTAGTAGCGCGGTTGTGGCCGTCAGTGAAATCGATTCAATTCAGAAGTGAACTGGAAGGGATCTTGGAGGTCATCTAGTCCAACCCCTTGCTCAATCTGGCTTCCCCGTGGACTGTGCTTGTCAGAAGGTCGCAAAAGGTGGTTGCATGATCACAGGACACAACTAACTAACCTGAGTTAGTTCCTATGGGTTTGGATTTTGACCATGGGATGCTGCAACAGTCATAAGTGTGAAAAATGGTCATAATTCAGTGTTGTTGTAACTTTAAACAAACCGTTTTTAAGTTGAGGACCACCTGTATGTATAGTCACCATTTCAGATGTGAAATGGGCCCTTTAAGGCAAGTACTCTCATCTACACTATATTGCCAAAAGTATTCGCTCATAATTGAGTCTGATTATGTGGATGGGTGAGTGAATACTTTTGGCAGCATAGTTAGCTTATATAAGCAGCAGCAAAGCATTTGAAGCACCTTTATAACTGTAGAAGGGAAAGACAAAGAGAGCTCAGTGTAAAATCAAACCAGAGGTTCAGAGGATGGACTTCAGGGAGAACCACAGAGAAGAAGAAAAATGTGGATTAAGAGTCCAGAGAAGAGCAACAAAGAGGATTAGGGGACTGGAGGCTGACCCATATAGAGAATGGTTTATATGTTTCAGCATTGCCAATAATTTACTAAGACTGTTATTATTATTATTATCATCATTCTCTTCTTTCCTAGTATCTATCTCTCCCCACTTAAGACTATAACCATGTTGTTTGTATCTTTCAATTTATATTGTCTTTTATTTGTTTCCTAGTATGATTTGATAGCTTATTAGTAAGCTTGACTGTCATTAAGTGCTGCATCTTTTTATTCTTGAGGAATGTATTTTATTTTCCTTTATGTACACGGAGAGTATCTGCACCAAAGACAAATTCCTTGTGTGTCCAATCACGCTTGGCCAATAAAGAATTCTGTTCTGTTCTATTCTATTCTATTCCTATTCTATTCTACTGTTTTTATTTGTTTCCTAATACAATTTGATACCTTATTAGTAACCTTGACTATCACTAAGTGCTGCATCTTTTTATTCTTGAGGAATGTATTTTTATTTTCCTTTATGTTCACTGAGAGCTTATGCACCAAAGACAAATTCCTTGCGTGTCCAATCACACGTGGCCAATAAAGAATTCTGTTCTATTCTATTCTACTCTACTCTACTCTACCCTATTCTACTCTACTCTACTCTACTCTACTCTACTCTACTCTACTCTACCCTACCCTACCCTACCCTACCCTACCCTACTCTATTCCACTCTATTCCACTCTACTCTACTCTGTAATTCCTGTTCTGTTCTATTCTATTCTATTCTACAGCAACCAGCCTCTTTCTCCATGTGCAAAAGTGCTTTACTGCCACACTTGGATAGATCACTGATATTTAGAAGATATTTTTTACAAACTATTTACAAACTATGACCATGTTGCTTATATTTTTATGATTTATATTGTTTTGTTTGTTTCTTGTATTATTTGATTGCTTATTAGTAACCTCTGACTCTCACTAAGTGTTGCATTTTATGATTCTTGATAAATGTATTTTCTTTCTTTCTTTTTTTTTTCCTTTTACGTACACTGAGAGCTTCTGCACCAAAGACAAATTCCTTTGTGTGTCCGAT
>NW_022473583.1:5000-47971 GCF_009769535.1 Thamnophis elegans
ATCAGGTAACAATGCTGTACCTGTTTCTTTAAATCATACTGTAAATGTGATTGGTTGCTGTTTCCTCAATCGGCCATAAGAGGGAGCCAAATCACTCTTAGATGCTGATCTGATCTGAGTGTTTGGAAGCTGGCTGTTAGAAGTGCCATATTGTGATCAGCGTGAGCTATTGTAAGTTTTGCAACTGCTCGCAAACTTTGTGTACCGGACTGTTTGTATGATTATGGACTATGTTATTTGGATTATCCCTTAACTGAAAGACGTTGATGACTGACTGTCTTATCCGTGTATGACTTGGACTGTTTGATAGACTGATACCTCTATTTCCACCAAAGTAAAAGCCTATTTAAACTGTAGTGTCTCTGTATGCTGGTTTGTGTGTTCTCCAACACCACTCTCACAACCCTTCTCTGAACGCACTCGCTCTCCCAACGGGGAGCTTACCTAACAGGTTTTACGTTCCCCTTGCCATATTAGCCTGAGAAGATCCCAAGAAGTCAGAACACCCCCCTCCTCCCCCCCCCAAAAGCCCAGATGGGCATCGCGGATTCCCCACCTGGTCCTGGCATCACCGAGTCTTCCCATCGCTTCCTCCAGCTGCCCTCGGAGCTCCCTCATCGCTTCTTCCTGCTCCTGAAGCTGCCTCTGGAGTGCGCCCGTCTCATCCGCCGACCCCTCACCCTGATGGTGCAGAAGACAGTCAGGAGTTTTTGGAGGAAGCTTAGACAGCCCTGGACTTTTTTTTTTTCTTCTGAAAAGTTTTTTTATTTTTTATTTTTGTTCTCTCTATACAATTATAAGTATACATTCACATAGTTATTACTCTTTTTTACATTTGTCATTCTTATGCATCTCTCATTCCTTTTACAGGGTTATAACATGCCATTTGGGTTGCTTTGCTTACCATCCCTCGCCTGTTTTGACACCACCTTCTTTTCTCTTTCTTTTCTCCCTCCCTCCCTTCTCTACTTCCTTCCTCCCTTCCTCCTCTCCTTTCCCTTCCTTCTTCCCTTCCCTCTCCCCTACTCCTCTCTTCCTCTTCATCCCCTTCCTACCCTCTCTCCTTCTCCCTTCCCTCTTCCTCTCCTCACCTCTATCTTCCTTCCCTCCTTTTCCTCTCCTCTCCTGCTCTCTTCTTTTCTTTTTCTATTGTTGTAGGCGTCTCTTCCGGCTCTTCATTTTTTTATTTCCTTGGGGTGGTATTTCCACAGACCCAAAAATAGTTAAATATCATTTCTTGTTCCCTTTCCTTCTCAAATCTATCCTGATTATGTTTGTATCTTACTTTTGAATATACTTATATACTGTTATCCTATTTTCCTCCCCTCTTCCCCCTTTTTTCTACTTAATGGCGTATAATCTATTGACGATAGGCAGCCCTGGGCTTTTCAAATGTTTTCACGTTTTAAGCCAAGCGTCCCTGGAGCCACGTGTTATCAGAAGGGAGTAAGTTTGCCAGCGGAAGTGGGCAGAGGGTCTCTGGGCAGGAAGGAGCCACGCGGCTTATTTGGGAGCCTCTCCCCAGAGCGCAGAAGCCAGGAAAGACCTCAGTAGGAACAGCTGATCTGCAGGAAAGACGCTCCTTTGTCCCACACAGCTTGGAGATGGTAACTTAGTCCCTGCGGAGGGGAGGGGGCTCACCTGGACAGGAGGCGGGGGCCCTTCCAGCGGCCCTTCTGCAGGGGCTGCCCCTCCCTGGGCCGTCAGCTCCTCGATGTGCTTGTTCAGGTTGGCCACCTTCACTTTAGCCTGCATCTTCAGCTTCAGCAGCTTCGCATCGGCCGCCTGCCGCTCCTCCTGTAGGCGGACCAGAACGTCACGCGCGGGGCGAGGGCTCGGGGGAGGGGTTGAGGGGCAGGTGTGACCCTTGCAGGAGGGAGCCCAGGGTGCGGTCCCAGGTGGACCAAAGATCCAGGGGGAGCCTTTTCAGCCCAGAAGGAAAAGCTCATTGCCTGGGGACGGTTGGGGGGGGGGGGCGACTCCTGCAGGGCCAGGTTACTTCCCCCCCTCTAGTTTGCTGATTGATTTATATCCCACCTTTGTTACTTTTACTCGTTCCAAAGGTTTTATTTCTTTTAAAAACAAATATTTCATCATTCGTCAATCATTAAAACATCGAAGTACAATTTTTTTGTATGCCCCTCCCTCCCTCCACCTTCCCCCCCCCCGACTTCCCAGAACCCGTACACGGTATGGATTTCTAACAAACACAGTCTAAAATCTATTGAGACAAAAGAAATAAAGAAATTAATGACATTCTACATTGACCTTAGCTTCTTCTTGCTGAACCAACTTTAAACAATTTAAATCATTTCTGATCTTAAGCATAGGCTAACTGGAATTTCTTGGTCCCATATTTATTTTGTATATAGTAAATCCTTTTTTCCAGTCTCGTTTATATCTCTCATTTGAGTGATCTTTAAGATATGCCGATATTTTAGCCATCTCGGCTAAGTTTGTGACTTTCAATGTCCATTCTTGGATTGTAGGCAAGTCTTCCTTCTTCCAGTATTGCGCCACCAACAGTCTTGCTGCCGTTATTAGGTGCCCACCTTTGTTACTTTTACAAATGACTCAAGGTGAGAACGTATCCAGCACACCTTCCTCCTATCTCCCCTCTCGGAAGGTGGGTTGAGCCGAGGGAGGAGGACTGGCCCCAAATCACCCAGCTGGCTTTCCTGCCTAAAGCAGGACTAGAACTCACCATCTCCCGGTGAGTTCACCGGGAGGCTGTGAACTCTAGTCCTGCCTTAGGCATGAAAGCCAACAGGCGACTTTGGGCCAATCCCCAGGAGGCTGTGAGTTCTAGTCCCACTTACACACACACACACACACACACACACACACACACACACACACAGAGGGAAAAGGGCTTGGTCTGCTTTCCACCCACCTGAAGCGCGGCCTCCTTCTGATGGAGCTGGGCGTCCTTCTCCGCACCAGGGTCTTCAGTTGCGCCACCAGCTTCTCCATGTGGGCCAGCCGTTCCAGGACGTCCTCTGGGGTCTCCTCCCCATTCTGCTGGCTGGGTTCAAACTCCGGTCCCTGCGGAAAGGAAGGGGGGGCGAAAAACAGGAAGTCGGAGCCCCTAAGTCACCCATGGCTTTTCAAGCTCTCAATCCCCAAACAGGGATATTGGGGTCGCATGAACACCACATGAAGGGCCCGTCATTCACCTAGTGCTGCCAAGGGGGAGGGAGAGACACAAAGGAGGCCAGACACAAGGCCCAGGTGGCTTTGGCTGTCCCTGCTGCGAAAGGGTCAACCTCCCTATTCCGCCACAAATGAGCAACTCTCAAAATTGAATTAATTAAACATAAATGTGGAATAGGTTGCCTGTTACAGATTGGTGGTGCTGACTGCTGCTTTATTTATTTATCGTCATCATTTAACAATCACATAATCCCTTGCAGGGTGGAGTCAGGGCAACTGGATGGAGCAATGGATGTGTTGACTGGCCAGATGCTCTTCCTGTCGCCAGTGCGGAGTTTCATTCAGCAGGTATATTCTCATTGTGCCCAGAGAGAGAAATATCTGCCTCTATCTGGATCGAACTCAGCGCCTCCTGATTGCAAGGCCAGAGAATCCACCACCAGGCCATCGCAGCACCTGCTTTATTTATCATACTTAAAGATATGCTGCCCTTTATTTATAATCATCTATGCTGCCCATCTCGCTGATAAGGTGACTCTGGTTTTATCCTTAGTTAATTAATTTAAATAGTTTATACAGCCGCTCAGTTTTATAGCAGCTGCTTCATCAATGTTCCTCCATCCTCAAGAACAATTAAGAAGGCTGGCTTTGAATAAAAGGAGGCCTGTAATTGTAGGTTGACCTGCGTCAAAGCAAGGAGAGATCCAACCTAGAACGAAGAAGAAATTCCTTTGCAGTGGGAACAATTAACCAGTGGAATGGAAGTTGCCTCCAGAAGACTGCCACAAAGAGGGGGGATTAACCTATCCCTCAAAGCAGCAGAAGGCAAGAAACAACGGATGGAAAGTAAAAAAGGAGAGAAGGGAATTAAGGAGAGGTTCCTGACAGTCAGAACAATTAACCAGGGGAACGGCTCGCCACCAGAGGTTGTGGGGGCTCCATCGCTGGAAGTTTTTAAGAAGAAACTGGACAGCCGTTTATCTGAAATGGTCCTGGGTTTCCTGCCTGAGCAGAGGGTTGGGCTAGAAGACCTCCAAGGCCCCTTCCAGCTCTATTCTGATAGAAGTTGTGGGTGCTCCATTACTAGAGCTGAGGTGGAGCAGTGGTTAAATGCAGCACTGCAGGCCACTTCAGCTGACTGTTATCTGCAGTTCAGCAGTTCAAATCTCAGGCTCAAGGTTGACTCAGCCTTCCATCCTTCCAAGGTGGGTGAAATGAGGACCCAGACTGTGGGGGCAATATGCTGACTCTGTAAACTGCTTAGAGGGCTGAAAGCCCTATGAAGCGGTATAGAAGTCTAACTGCTATTGCTATTGCTATAGAGGCTTCTAAGTAGAGATTGGAGAACTTTCTCCTGCCAAATGGTCTAGGGGACAACAGGCGACTTACAGCGGGGGACGGTGCTGTCCCAGCATCTTCTCCATCCCCCGAGAGCTCGTGCAGGACAGTGGTGGCCAGCCCTGACAAACGGCTGAGCATCTTCACCCTCCAGGCAACCCGCGGCACAGAGGGAGAAGGAGGAGGTCGTCAGCTGGAGCATAAAAGGAGCAGAGAAGGTCCAGAAAAGGAAGGAGTCACAGCTTGCAAGCAGCCGGGGGTCTCCAAAAGGCCGCAGAGGTGCAGGTTGGTTTCTTCTTTTGGGGGGGGGGGTCACTCAGCTGCTTCAGCCGTTAAGTTTTTCTGCAACAACAATCATAATCGCTACACAACAGACACCAGCTCTGCATTTACGTCCCCAGAGTGCGGCCTGCAATTCATCCCTTGCTTAGATAATTTATTCACTTTGGGTTTCTATAGCCCCCCACCCCCCCACCCACCCCCGCTCCCGACTCAGACAAGTGACTCTGGATGAAATATGCCCATTGCCCAGGAAAAAGAGACAAGAGGTCCCAGAAAAATATTCTGGCAAATCTGTGTGTAGCCAACAGTTTGGGAAACTGCGCAATGAATGCATAAACCCTTGCCAGCCATTTTGTGAGAGCGCCTGCAAGGCATTCCCCGAATCCCATCCATTCTGTACTCTCACTCATCATCATTTAACAACCACATAATCCCTTGCAGGGTGAGTCAAGGCAACTGGATGGCTAACAAGAGTGTTTTAATGGCCGGATGCCCTTCCTGTTGCCAATGCGGAGTTTTGTTCAGCAGATACATTCTCAGTGTGCCTAGAGAGAGAAATACTGCTCTACCGAGGATCGAACTCACAGCCTCCTGATGGTGAGAGGAGAACTCCACCTCTAGGCCACCCCACCACTACCCCACTCTGTGCTCTCTCACTGCCAAGGCTGTATAAAGAGCCCTAACCAGGAAGAGATGGTCTAACACAGTTAAACTGCCAGAATCCTGGAGAACCACAGTACATCCTGGTGGAAGGAAGTTCCAAGCAAGGCGCTAGTCCTCATCAGAACTGAGCATTTAATCTCACGGATTAAAGCAAAGAACAGAGTCAGTTTTTAAGTCGCTGCTAAAGCCAGGATTCAAATTAGCTGCTTCCATTAAGTCACATCATCCCAATGAGGTGTGTGTGTGTATGTATGTATGTATGTGTATGTGTATGTATATATGCATGCATGTATGTATGTATGTATGTATGTATAATGGCAGAGGAGCATCATGCACCGTTTAGTCACTAACTGATAACTCATTCTGCCTTCCTTTTCTATTGATGTATAGAAAGTGTTGTGGCCCTCGAGTCAATGAACTAGTCCTGGTCCCAATTGGAGCATGGACCTAAAAGGAACAGGTGTGCAGAGAGGGCACATGTTGTTCATGTCATTTATTTGGGTCTATGGTCATATACAAATTGGGACTAGGGCTACTTCATTACATCTTCAGGGCCAGAACGCTTTCCATAAATTGATAGAAAAGGATAGTGAGTGGGTGGATAGATGGATGTGTGTGTGAGAGAGGGGGGGGATGGGTGGGTGAATGGATAGATGATAGATAAGATAGATAGATAGATAGATAGATAGATAGATAGATAGATAGATAGATAGATAGATAGATAGATATAATAGATATAGACAGACAGACAGACAACAGATGATAGATAATTGTAGATGATAGATAGATAGATATATATAGACAGACAGACAGACAGATGATAGATAGATAATTGTAGATGATAGATAGATAGATGAGATAAGACAGACAGACAGACAGATAGATGATAGATAATTGTAGATGATAGAGATAGAGAGAGAGAGAGATAGAGAGAGATGATAGATAGACAGACAGACAGATAGATGATAGATATAATTGTAGATGATAGATAGAGAGAGAGAGAGATAGATAGATAGATGATAGACAGACAGATAATTGTAGATGATAGATAGATAGATAGACAGACAGACAGATGATAGATAATTGTAGATGATAGATAGATAGATATACAGACAGACAGACAGATGATAGATAGATAATTGTAGATAAGAGATAGATAGATAGATAGATAGATAGATAGATAGATAGATAGATAGGATAGATGAGATGGATGGATATGGACGGACGGACGGACAGACATATGATATAAATGATAGGTAGGTGGGTAGACAGGTAGATAGATACGATATAAAAACATAGCGCACGCGCGTACACCACACACACACACACATAAACATACACATACACATACACATATATATATATATATATATATATATATATATATAAAACCAAACTCAAGAGAGCACCCAGGACCCCACAGTCTGCCCATTCCCTCCTCTCCCTCCCCTTCATCTTTTTGCATACATACATACATACATGGATATGGGTGTGTGCATATATATACATACATACATACACCATACATATAATACATCATACATACACACACATGGAAGGAGAGGGGAAGGGGCAGAATGGACGACGGCTGGGGAAGGTGGGGGGGGGGGGTCCCCTGGTGCTTCCTCTGAGCCTGGTTCTTTCCTTGTAGACCTTTCGCCACCCAACCAGGTAACCTGATCCTTGCTAGCAGGCTGTGTGTGTGTGTGTGTGTGACCGAGCAGAATCTCAAGGGGGCATCCCGAGGTCCGCAAGCCGGTCCCCCCCAGCCCCCTTCCTCTTCTCCCCCCCCCGCCCCTCCGAGGGGCTTCCAGGGCTCCTCATCCACCTGCAGGAAGCGGGGGGGGGGAGATGCTGCACCGGTTGGGCCTCGGCCTGCAGCTCTTCCAGGGCTCAGGAGGGCAAAGCGGTGCAGCCCCCTTGGGAAAGGCTCGAGGCGGAGAGAAGCGACGACCGCGGCCGAGACTCACCGCTCCGAAGCTCCGCCGGGGTTCCGGCCACATCAGCACCGGAAGCGCCCCGGTCCTCCGGCCTCTCGGCACTTCCGGTTGCCTCGCTTCCAATCCCCGCCTCTTTCTCCCCGATCTCGACCAATAGAAATTGGAAGTAGTTGAGACAGACAGGTTCTTTGTCCAATCGCTCGGCGCGGCTTGGGCTGTTGCTGTGGTTTCGCGAAGCAGAAGGGCGGTCCGGCTCACGCCTCTTTTCCCACCAATGAGCAAACGCGGCTTGGGCGCCGCCTGCCCGCACCAAAACAAACCAAAAGGGACCAATGGGAAGAGGCGTTCGTGCCTCTCGGTACCAATCGACGGCCGCGCCGCCTGGAGTAAGAAACCAATCGGAGCCGGAAGGGGCGGGGACAGGAAAAAAGTTAAACCGTCCCCATCCAGTGGAGGGCGTGTGCAGCGATTTGCATATGGTAATTATGTTAATGTTTGAGGTCTCGCCTCGAGCGTTCAATGAATGAAAAAAAGCGGCGGAAGGCAGAATTTTTTTTTAAAAAAAAATCCTTTTTGGTGTTTAACATTTTTCTTATTTTTTAAAAAAATATTTAATAATTCAACAATTTTCAACAGAATCCTTTGGAAGAGTGAGATGGGAGGCATATACATTTAATAAATAATTCTATTCTGTTCTGTTCTCTATTTTCGATTCATATTTTCTTTTCTATTTTATTCTCTCCTCTCCTGTTTTATTTATTCTATTATTATTCCATGAGGTATTAATACCACTCTATAAAGCCCTAATAAGACTACATTTGGAATTCTGCATCCAGTTTGGTCACCACACTATAAAAAAAGATGTTGGGACTCTAGAAAGACTGCAGAGAAGAGCAGCCAGGACTGATAGCAATAGCATAGCAGTTAGACTTATATACCGCTTCATAGGGCTTTCAGCCCTCTCTAAGCGGTTTACAGAGTCAGCATATCACCCCCAACAACAATCCGGGTCCTCATTTCACCCACCTCGGAAGGATGGAAGGCTGAGTCAACCTTGAAGGAAGGAAGGAAGGAGGAAGGAAGGAAGGAAGGAAGGAAAAGGATGGAGAGAGAGATAGAGGGAGAAGGAAGGAAGGAAGGAAAGGATGGAGGGAGGGATAGAGGGAGAAGGAAGGAATAGCAATAGCAGTTAGACTTATATACCGCTTCATAGGGCTTTCAGCCCTCTCTAAGCGGTTTACAGAGTCAGCATATCACCCCCAACAGTCTGGGTCCTCGTTTCACCCAGATAGATAGATAGATGATAGATAGATAGATAGATAGATAGATAGATAGATAGATAGATAGATAGATGATAGATAGATGATAGATAGATAGATAGATAGATAGATAGTGTCACGCCCCACTCCATTCCATAACTAGGAAAGAAGACCAATAGACTCCATGGGTTGGAAATCCAAAGTACTTTTACTAATTATAAATGGTAAGCAAGCAGCAGTGAAGCAAAATCTGAATAATATGGTGCGAAAGCAATTGATATATAGCAAAGCCGTTCCCCCCCCTTAGGATCAAAGCTCCAGTCCAATCATAAGTCCTTCAATTGTCAGGTGTGAGATAACTTCAAAAAGACAGGCCAAGATGGAATGTGAAGGCCGTTGATGCAGGCGGGAAACACGTACGCATGCGCAATCCAACGACTGGTACATCTTAGAACATTCCTCCAGCAGTCCTCCAGCACACCAAGTAAAACCTCCCACATTCACGCCCCCCCCCCCCTTCCCGTTTCATGGCAGCTGAAGCAGCAGCAAAGCAGAAGCTGACATCCCGGCCGTCCCCCGGAAAAAGGCTGTCAGGCCTGGAAGGAAAGAAAAAAAAAAACAAACAAACAAGACAGACAAACAATAACAAGCAAGAGAGGGAAGGAGAAAAGTCAAGGCTTGTCGGGATACGAAGCATAAAATTTCCGCAGCAAGCGGGGGGCACGAACGTGGGACTTATCAACCCATTCCGTGTGGGAGGGGGGAAAATGTTCCCAAGCCACAAGGTATTGGATGCGATTACCGGTAGCGACGGGAGTCCAGAATGTCCCGGACTTCAAAATGACGGTCGCCATCAATAAGTAACGGAGCAGGTGGAGGGCATCTGCGGGCCGGAGGACGGAGACCCGAACTGGTTTGATGAGGTTGATATGGAACACCGGATGGACCCGGTTGAGATGTTTGGGCAATTGCAAACGTACAGACACAGGATCGATAACTTTCACAATCGGAAAGGGCCAACATACTTGGGACCCAATTTCTTAGACTTCTGCGTAGTATGCAAGAATTTTGTGGACAAATACACTAAATCCCCAACGTGATACTCATAAGGCTGAGAGCGTTTCTTATCAGCCTGCTTCTTATGAGCCTTATGGGCAGCGTCCAAGGTGGAAAGAGTGAGGGGCCAAAGGCGACTGAGACGTTCACGTCCAGTCAGCAACGGAAGGAACCTGAGGCTGGGCCGTAGGCAGTTCGGGGATAGCAACAAAATCCTGGCCGTAAACCACCCGGAAAGGGGTGAACCCGTGCTGGAGTGAACCGAATTGTTATAGGCCACTTCAGCATGCGGCAACAAGTCCACCCAATCGTCCTGTTGATAATTGATGAAACAACGTAAATATTGTTCAAGAACGGAATTAGTACGTTCACAGCCGCCATTAGTCTGAGGATGGTAGGCGGAGCTAAGGCCCTGGGCGGAGCCAATGCGCGTGAGGAACTCCTTCCAAAATTTAGATGTGAATTGGACTCCACGATCGGAGATAACACGGTCGGGGACCCCATGCAAGCGGTATATGTGAAATAGGAATAATTTAGCCAACGCCTTGGCGGAAGGAATCTTGTGGCAAGGCACGAAGTGAACTTGCTTGGAGAACAAGTCAGTAACCACCCAGATGACGGTGTGCCCTTGGCTTTCGGGAAGCTCCACAATAAAGTCCATAGAAATCTCCTTCCACGGGGCAACCGGGCGAGCGACAGACTGCAGAAGGCCGTGTGGTTTCCCTGGTGGCTTTTTGGCGGTAGCGCAAACCGGGCAACTGGAAACATAAAGTTCAATGTCCTTTTTTAAAGAGGGCCACCAGAATTGTCTCTTCACGAGGTGCAAAGTTTTGACGAATCCAAAATGACCCGCCATCCTGGAGTCATGGGCGCGACGAAGGACCACAAGACGTAGGGAAGCGGGGATGTATAATTTAGCACAATCCACGGTAGATCTTCCCTCATGGTGCACTCGTCCCGATGGTTCAGGAACCAGTCGTCTTGAGGAAGAGCTGCTTTGAGGTCAGAAAGCAGATCGTGAGGTACGTCCTTTTGAGCCTTGGTCTGTTGACGTGTGAGTACCGGGAGCTGCCAAGAGCGGTTGGACGATACTCAGTTGGAACAATTATACTGAGGTAACCGGGACAAAAGCATCAGCCATGAAGTTCTTTCCCCCCGGGATATACTTTAGAGTGAAATTGAAACGGTTAAAATATTGGGCCCAACGCATCTGCTTTGGGGAGAGACGGCGCGGTGTGCGCAACGCTTCCAAGTTCTTGTGGTCAGTCCACACTTCAAATGGGTGCTTAGAGCCTTCCAGGAAGTGGCGCCAAGTAGCGAGGGCCCAACGGACTGCAAAAGCCTCTTTCTCCCAAACCGCCCAGCGCCGTTCCGTGTCAGTGAGTTTACGTGAGGTGTACGCGCAAGGTTGCAAGTTACCTTGGTCATTGGGCTTGTAGGAGAAACGGCCCCAACGGCGACATCACTGGCATCCGCCTGGACAACGAACGGCTGGTCGAGATCAGGATGTTTAAGAACTGGTTCAGCTGCAAAAGGCGTTTAAGCTTTTCGAACGCCGCCTGGCATTCCATGGTCCAGTCCAAAGGCTTACTGGGTTTTGGTGTCGGGTCGCCTTTGTTTTGAGCAGATTAGTAATGGGTAGAGCAATGTCGGCAAAAGAGGGAATAAATTGACGGTAGAAATTAGCGAAACCCAAAAACTTTTGCAACTGTTTACGAGTTTTGGGAGCGTCCCATTCAGTGACGGCCTTCACTTTTTCAGGGTCCATCTCAACGCCATCAGGGGAGATACGGTAGCCCAGATAGTCAATAGTAGTTTGGTGAAACTCACACTTAGACAACTTGGCATACAGGTTGGCAGCACGGAGTTTCTTCAAAACAGTGCGCACCAGATTGACGTGGTGGTCGTAAGTGCGGGTATAATGAGGATATCGTCCAGATATACGATAACGCCCTTATAGAGGTGGTCGTGTCGGATCTCATTAATAAATTGCATGAATACAGCAGGAGCCCCCTGAAGGCCAAAAGGCATAACCCGGAACTGGAAACAACCAAGGGGGCAGTTGAACGCGGTCTTCCATTCGTCCCCTTCCTTGATGCGTACTCTATAGTAAGCTTCTCGCAGGTCCAATTTTGTGAAGATGCGTCCCTTCCCCAATTGTGCCAATAAGTCCTTCATCAAGGGTAGTGGGTAGAGGTTGTGAGAACAGATGGCGTTAAGGTTTCTAAAGTCACAACATAACGAAGAGACCCATCTTTCTTCTCACGAAATAACACAGGCGCCGCCACCTTGGGTCGTGCCGGTTCAATGAAACCACGTTTCAAATTTTTGTCAATGAAAGAACGCATCTCCTCCATTTCTCTGGGCGACATGGAGTAAATGCGGGGTTTGGGGAGTTTGACCCCGGGCAAAATGTCAATGGAACAATCAGTGGGCCTGTGGGGGGGTAAAATGTCCGAAGATTGCTCGCTGAATACTTCTTTAAGATCCAAATATTCTTTCGGAATTTTTCCTCTCCTGCTATCCTCTCCTGCCCCCTAGCGGCCATCTCAGGAACGTCAGTGACGTTAGGCTGGGTTGGAGAGCCCTCCCCCACAGGAGGCACTTTGGAGCGAATACGCAAGCGGCCTGTCCGCCAGTTTATGTGGGGGTTCCATTTCCGGAGCCATGGGATGCCTAAAATAAGTGGTCTGTCCATGCCAGGTGCGACCACAAAGGAGATTAATTCAGTGTGGGTACCCATTGTCATTTCCAAAGGCTCAGTAAAAAAATGGGCGGGCCCCCCCCCTGCAATCGATCCGTCTATCTGGCAAAAAACAATAGGGGTTTTCAAAGTGCGCAATTTGAGGCCTAATTTCTCAACCATGGCCGGATTGATCATGGACCGGGAACAGCCGGAATCCAGTAATGCTAGGAGGGTGGCAGGTGGTCCCTCAGGAGGAACTCTTAATACAATAGGGAGCAGAAGGGGCCCCTTGTTTGAACTCACCCAGCGAGGGGAAGCGTCGTCATCTGAGTCATCAGAAGAAGAGGAGGTAGCATCCGCGTCATCCTTCAACGTTGGGCTAGAGGAGGAGGGTTGGTTTCTCCAGCGAAAGCCGTTTCCTTCTTTTTCCTCTCAGAGCCTCTTGCAGATTTCTCCTCACGTCTGGGAGGGGGTTGGGCAGAGAGAGGTGTTTTCGCCCTACAGAGGGGGGCGGTGTGCCCAAGCTTGCCACAGCGAAAACATGTTAAAGGTCTGGAGGGGCCAGAAGGGGGCTCTCTTGTGTCGCCTCGGCGTTTGGAAAGCACTTGAGTAGAAGGAGGGGGGAGGGCCTTGGCAGCCCTTTCTTTCCGCTTCCTTTTTTCTTCAGTGGCATATCGCAAACGAATCAAGTCAAGCTCAGCGTCAGCCGCATGCTCGAACCAAGTGATTAAGCGCCTCGGCAGGTTACGATTAACACATTGTTGATAAATTTCAGGGTTTAAGCCTTCGGCAAATCTGTCCAGCATCGCATCCTCCCCCCAGCCTCTCATGTACTGAGACAGACACTGAAATTCCTGGATGTATTCGGCGACAGGCCTGTCGTCTTGGTCAAAAGTTAAAAACTTCAATTTGTTTCGCTTCTCGGTCAACGGGTCATCAAAACGTCGACGGAAAGCTGCCATAAAACGGTTGAAATTCCCCAAGAGGGGAGAACCAGACATATGCAAAGCAGTCGACCACGCCGCCGCCTCACCATCCAAAGATAACAGGACCATCCTGACCCTTAAAATGTCAGATTCAAAGTCCCGGCCATATATCTCCATGTAATTAAAAACCTGCATGAGGAAGGAGGCGAGGCTAGCCGAAGCCCCATTAAAACGCACAGGCAAAGGAGGGATTTTAGCCATACGATGTCTTCGGGGGGGAGCCTGGGGTGGAGGTCCCCTTTGGTCAGCAAAGCCTCTAGCCGCAGGGGGTGATGCGGGCCGAGGGGGGGGTGGGGGAGAATCCTGGCGTGGGTAACGTTGCCAATTTCTCCAGTCTCTGTCCTCCTCTCCCCTTCTCTCTTCCAAAAATGTTTGACCCCAATAATCAGGTAGTTCACTCCGGGGGGGTTGTCTCCCAGGGCCCTGGTGCTGATAACTTCTCCATTCCCCTTCATCGCCCCTTTGGCTCCAATATTCATGAAACTCACCCGCCTGAGGTTTCCTCACGGCCCCTGGCTCCAGCGAAGTCTGTTGAGGAGGTTTTTGGGTGAGTCCAGCATTCCAGCTTGTCTCTATTTCTCTTTGCCCCACTGAAGTTGACCAACGGGGTAGGGGGGAAGGTTCAGGCTGACTGGAAATTTGCAGTTGAAATAAATCTTCGTGCAACGGCCGGTCAGACGGGCTGGGCTGGTGTAAAGAAAGGTCGGGAGGTCCCAGTTCACTGGAATCCGTCCCTCCAACGGCGCCTTCCTCCTCTCTGGTCGGAGAAGACATTATTTCCCTTCTCGGTAGACGTAAAATCTCCTGGAAAGGGATATTTTCAGATTTTGCTTCTTGTCACGCCCCACTCCATTCCATAACTAGGAAAGAAGACCAATAGACTCCATGGGTTGGAAATCCAAAGTACTTTTACTAATTATAATGGTAAGCAAGCAGCAGTGAAGCAAAATCTGAATAATATGGTGCGAAAGCAATTGATATATAGCAAAGCCCGTTCCCCCCCCTTAGGATCAAAGCTCCAGTCCAATCATAAGTCCTTCAATTGTCAGGTGTGAGATAACTTCAAAAAGACAGGCCAAGATGGAATGTGAAGGCCGTTGATGCAGGCGGGAAACACGTACGCATGCGCAATCCCAACGACTGGTACATCTTAGAACATTCCTCCAGCAGTCCTCCAGCACACCAAGTAAAACCCTCCCACATTCACGCCCCCCCCCCTTCCCGTTTCATGGCAGCTGAAGCAGCAGCAAAGCAGAAGCTGACAGATAGATAGATAGCAATAGCAGTTAGACTTATATACCGCTTCATAGGGCTTTCAGCCCTCTCTAAGCGGTTTACAAAGTCTAACTGCTATTGCTATTGCTAACCTTGGCAACTTGAAGATGTCTGGACTTCAACTCCCAGAATAGCAATAGCAGTTAGACTTATATACCGCTTCATAGGGCTTTCAGCCCTCTCTAAGCGGTTTACAGAGAGTCAGCATATTGCCCCCAACAATCCGGGTCCTCATTTTACCCACCTCGGAAGGATGGAAGGCTGAGTCAACCCTGAGCCAGTGAGGTTTGAACCGCCGAACTGCAGATAACAGTCAGCTAAAGTAGCCTGCAGTGCTGCATTTAACCACTGCGCCACCTCGGCTCTGAGGTGATGATGAGGGGACTGGAGGCTAAAACATATCAAGAACGGTTGCAGGAATCAGGTATGCCTAGTCCAATGAAAAAGAAGAACCAGGGGAGGCAGGATAGCAGTGATCCAGTATTTGAGGGGCTTCCACAGAGAGGAGGAAGGGGGTCAACCTGTTCTCCAAAGCCCCTGAAGGCCAAACAAGGAATAACGGATGGAGACTGACCAAGGGGAGATTCAGCCTGGAAATAAGGAGGGATTTTCTGACAGGGAGAACAATCAACCAACGGAACAGAAGTTCACTTCGGAAGTTGTGGGAGCTTCTTCAATGGAGGCTTTCAAGAAGAGACTGGACTGCCCTCTGTCAGAAATGGTGTAGGGTCTCCTGCTTGGGTGAGGGGGGCTGAACTAGATGACCTCCAAGGTCCCTTCCAACTCTGTTAATCTGTATCTAAAAGAGCCGAGGTGGCACAGTGGTTAAATGCAGGACTGCAGGCTACTTCAGCTGACTGCAGTTCAGCTGTTCAAATCTCACCAGCTCAAGGTTGACTCAGCCTTCCAGCCTTCCGAGGTGGGTAAAATGAGGACCCAGACTGTGGGGGTGATATGCTGACTCTGTAAACCGCTTAGAGAGGGCTGAAAGCCCTATGAAGCGGTGTATAAGCCTAACTGCTATTGCTAACTGCTATCTGTATCTCTATTCTCTAGGAAAAGAATCCCATTGATTAAAATAAAAGGTCTCAAATAATATTGCGAAGACCAAGTCAGCCAGGAATTAATCAAAATAAGTACAAAGAAGCAAAATACGTCCATCTTTCCTCTATGTCTTTGCTGGCTTCCTTGCGAAACTGGCACCCGAGACACAGACAGGCAAGCAGGAAACCTCTGACGGTGCCATAGGACTGGAAAGTTTTCAAAGGCCGGCTACGAGTCATCTCCTACCAAGTGGGGCAAATGCAACCTTGTCCCAAGCATGATGGCTGAAATCGACCAAGGGTGAAGAGGAACCTTGTGCAAGAAATTGAGTAGATCGGCAGGGCGTAAATAACTTTGTTTTGGGAAAAGTATCTGAGCCAACTTTTACTCGCAATGTTCTGGGATGGACTTCTGTCCCAAGCACCAATTGAGATCTCTGCAGAAATAAACAGCTGGGGAAAAAGCTTTGTTTTCCTCATTGCAGAGTGATTTATTAGCCATCCACACCTGGAAAACAGTTCGGGGCTGAAGCATCACCTACATGGAAGCAGTCTGCTGCAGCTGCTTTAAGGGAAGCCTTTTTGGGAAGGAGCCATAGACAAAGCAACTCAGAGTAGAACCTCTGCTGGCTTCTTTCTTCCCACCTCCAATGACTTCTCCCTCCGAAGCAGCCTTCTCCCCGAATTATCCCATTTTCTGGGATCACCCAATCCGTTGAGGCATAAATTGGCTAAGTACCCTAGCTGCATGATAAACCCATATTAAATAAACAGACTGAAGCTCAAGAGAGATTAAAATTAAGCAAATATGCCAGGTTTTTAATTGATTGGGTTTAAAGGGTGGAAAGTTCGACTCCGGTGAGGAGGAAGAGGGGAGGAGGAAAGGGAGGGGGAGGGGAGGAGGAAGAAAGAAGAAGAGGGGAGGAGGAGAAAGGGGAAGAGGGGAGGGAGAGAAGGAGGAGGAAGAAGAAAGAAGAGAGGAGGAAAAGAAGAAAAAGAGGAAGAGGAGGGGGAGAAGGAGGAGGAAGAAGAAAGAAAGGAGGAGGAGGAGGAGGAGGAGGAAGAGAAGGAGGAGAAGAGGGAGGAGGACGAGAAGGAGGAGAAGAGGGAGGAGGAGGATGAGAAGGAGGAGAAGAGGGAGGAGGACGAGAAGGAGGAGAAGAGGGAGGAGGAGGAGGAGAAGGAGAAGAAGGAGGAGGAAAAGAAGGAGGAGGAGGAGGAGAAGCTGCTCTGAACGTCCAGCTTGTCTTGAACATGAACACAAGAAGCTTGGTAAACTGAAAAATGAGGTGATAAAAGCCTATACTAGCAAATACCACTGAAAAAGAAAAACGAGAAATTCCAGGAAAAAGCAGCATGGCTGCATAAAGAACTTTCTAATAAACTGAAAGACAAAAAGGACAAGTATAAAAAAATGGAAAGAGAGAGAGAGAGACATGAAGTAGAATACCAGCAAATAGCCCGAATCTGCAAAGATGAAACCAGGAGACCTGAGGATTTTCTAGATCAGTGTTTTTTTTTTCAAATTTGACAACTTCAAGATGCGTGAACCTTAACAACCAGAATTCCCCATCGAAGCAATCCTGGTAGTTGAAATCCATACCTCTCAAAACCACACGCCTGAAAGACTCTGATCTAGACGGCCTAAGATTAGATCTTGCAGTCTTAGAGATGCTCGCTCCTGCCAAGTTCAACTTACTTCCACTTAATACTAAAGTGGGGATTAAAATTAAAGATCTCCTCCCACCACCAAGAGCCCTCTTGTGTTTTCCTTCACCGCATCCATTGCTTCTACGAGCTGGAGGCCTCTTGAAGAAAACCCAGATGTTTGTCAAAACACTGTGGCATGTTTTCCCCTCCAAAGGTCCCAGCTGGCAAAGGAGAGGACAAGGAAGTCCAGGTTTATCTTTCCGAAAGTACCCTGCAGGGTCAGGAACCAACGCGAGGAAACTTCTCATCCAAAAAAAGTAAACCCTGGAACCAATTACCCCCGCTTTCATAATCTGAACTCTGGACATTCTGTGTTAAAGCAACCACTTTCTCTACGTTTGACAAAAGCATCAGCGGGAAGGAGAATGTGGGTTTTATTTAGCCTCCCCCAACAACAAGGTGAAGACATTCTGACACCATCATCCCGTAGATGGCTACCATTTTGCAGTGCTCAGGACTGCTCAGACAATAACAGATGCTGTTGGCGGGGGCGGGGGCGGGGGTCCTTTCTAGCAGAAAACCCCAACCCCCACATCAGTGCCTAAGCCAGTGCTGGCTGGAGAATTCTGAGAGTTGAAGTCCACAAGTCTTAAAGTTGCCAAGTTTGGGAACCACTGGCCTAAGCTAAGACCTATAGTATTTGTGATGAGCCTTCCCTACCAAAGGGGACACCATCAGTGATTAGAAGTCTTCTACCACTTCTTTCTAGCATTGATGGTGTTATCAAGTTTGGGAAATGAAATGTCTTCCAGAATACCAAGGACCCCACAGTTCTTCTTCTTCTTCTCCTCCTCCTCCTCCTCCTCCTCCTCCTCCTCCTCCTCCTCCTCCTCCTCCTCCTCCTCCTCCTCCTCCTCCTCCTCCTTCCATCTAGCCCTGATGATGTTACCTAGTTGGGTCATGAAGTGTCTCCAAGAAAACAACCAAGCTCAGAGAACACCAAGGACCTCACAGTTGCCTTCCTCCTCCTCCTCTTCCTCCTCCTCCTCTCTGCAACCCCCCTTCTTTCTAGCCCTGATGATGTTATCTAGTCGGGCCATGAGACGTCTGCAAGAAAATAGCAATAGCAATTAGACTTATATACCGCCTCATAGGGCTTTCAGCCCTCTCTAAGCGGTTTACATAAAGTCAGCATTATTGCCCCCACAGTCTGGGTCCTCATTTCACCCACCTCGGAAGGATGGAAGGCTGAGTCAACCTTGAGCCGGTGAGATTAGAACTGCTGAACTGCAGATAACAGTCAGCTGAAGTGGCCTGCAGTACTGTACCCTAACCACTGCGCCACCTCGGCTCTTACTTCCTGACCAAGCTCAGAGGACCCTACAGTTGTCTTCCTCCTCCTCCTCCTCCTCCTCCTCCTCCTCCTCCTCCTCTCTGCAACCCCCTTCTTTCTAGCCCTGATGATGTTATCTAGTCGGGCCATGAGGCGTCTGCAAGAAAACAAGCATGCTCAGAGAACACCAAGGGCCCCTAAAATGGAATTATTTCTACAGAAGCGTCTGACCTGAGGTGAGGACCTTCCTCGGGGCTCCACAAATCAGCAAAACAATCCTGCAGCCTTTGGGTGAGCCGAGGTGGCGCAGTGGTTAGGGTGCAGCACTGCAGGCCACTTCAGCTGACTGCAGTTCTGCAGTTCGGCGGTTCAAATCTCACCGGCTCAAGGTTGACTCAGCCTTCCATCCTTCCGAGGTGGGTGAAATGAGGACCCAGACTGTGGGGGGCGATAATACTGACTTTGTAAACAGCTTAGAAAGGGCTGAAAGCCCTATGAAGCGGTATATAAGTCGAACTGCTATTGCTATTGCATGAGCCAAATCCTGCCTTGGTGAGATGGTCCTGTTCTCAACCCTCGTGAAGTTCCCACCAATGGCCCAAGCTCCCTTCAGCAGAAGGCCCCCTGCCGCCCGTGACTCTGGTCTTCCTGGGAGAATCTTTGGTGGCTTGATGCTTTTGTCCTGTTTCCCCCCCACTCCAACCCATCCTTCCTTGACCCACGTCAGGAGGTAAATAACATCCGAACCCAGTCCTGCCCCATGGATGGAGGCCTGGCCATGCTCCTTTGGTTGCCCCCTGCCCTGGCGAAGGCAGTGACCGAGTCTTAACCTCTCTCTCTGCTTGGCTTGGAAGTAGCCGTGGCTCAATCGCCAGGGGCAAAGGAGGGTGCCCCCTGCCGCCCTCCCCCCCCCCCCAGGACGCACTTCTCCTTCCAGTCAAAGTCAGACATTAATCGTTTGCTCAGGTGCCCCCACCCCCCAAAAGAGGAGTTTGGCCCCGGTGGGTTAACGGGTGACTTATTGTCCCATTAACACCAACATCTCTTGCATAAAAGCAAAGGTTATAAACAGGCAGACAAACAGAGAGAGCCTCTTAAGACTGCGGCCTTCTTGCCTCTCCTCTCCCCTGCAAGGATGAAGGTGGTTGGCCAGGTAAGTCTCACACACACACACACACACACACACACACACACACAGACAGACAGACAGACAGACAAGCAAAGAATCTGGTGTAGGAGAAGTCACAGTAAGAGGAACGGAAGGATCCCGGTTGAGTAACAAGAGGTTGTGTTCGTACAATGTGCTGGTCCGCACAGCTTGGAAAACTTACAGAACGTAGAGTTGGAAGGGATCAAGAAAACATTTAACGCGTCTAAAAAAATTATTATTTATTTATTATTTATTAATAAAATCTATAGGCCACCCAATCCCGGAGGATTCCAGGCGGCTTACAACGAGGGAAAAAAGGAAATAGTAAAAAAATGAAATGAAACAGGTTAAAATCAACACACATCCATTCGTTCTAATCGGGGCTGGACCTTAACACTAAGGTCAACAGCCCCAGGCCTGCCGGAACAGCCAGGTTTTAACAGCTTTCCTGAAGGCCATGAGAGTGGGTAGGGTCCGGATCTCTGGGGGTAGCTCGTTCCAAAGGGTCGGAGCAGCCACAGAGAAGGACCTCCTCCGGGGAGTCGCAAGCCGACATTGTCTGGCTGACGGCATCCAAAGGAGGCCAACCCTGTGGGATCTCACCGACCGTTGGGAGGAGTGTGGCTGTAGGCGGTCTCGCAGGTACGCTGGCCCTAAGCCATGTAGGGCTTTAAAGGTCATAACCAACACCTTGAATTGCGTCCGGAGACCAATGGGTAGCCAGTGCAGCTCGCGGAGGACAGGTGTAACATGGGTGTACCTCGGTACACCCCATATCGCTCGCGCGGCTGCATTCTGGACTAACTGCAGTCTCCGAACGCTTTTCAAGGGTAGCCCCATGTAGAGCACCATATAGAATTCTGCTGGTAGCCCATCTGGGCCTGGAGTGTTATTATTTTTCTGTCTTTTTATCGCTTTCCACATTGTTACGTTTTCATTTGGTATAGTTTTAATTTTTTTTTCTAATGCCCGGACAACACGGTGCTTATTAAGCACTAAGAGATGTAATGAATAAAAAATTAATTAATTAAATTTATTTCTTTTATAAAAAAGAGATGGAAGGGACCTTGGAGGTCTTCTAGTCCAACCCCTGCTCAAACAGGAGACCCTACACCGTTTCAGACACATGATTGTCCAATCTCTTCTTTAAAAGTGCCAATGTTGGAGAACCCACAACTTCTGGAGGCAACCCATTCCACTGGTTAATTGTTCTCCCTATCAAGGAATTTCTCCTCAGTTCTAAGTTGCTTCTCTCCTTGATTAGTTTCCACCCATTGCTTCTTGTCCTGCCTTCAACTGCTTTGGAAAATAGCTTGACTCCCTCTTCTTTGTGGCAGCCCCTGAGATATTGGAAGACTGCTATCATGTCTCCCCTGGTCCTTCTTTTCATTAAACTAGACATGCCCAATTCCAGCAACCCTTCTAATAATATGTTTTTTTTTTTTCATTTTTCTTCTTTGTGTTATTCTTTGTTTAGTTTGCATTACTTCTGCTAAGATGGAGCCAGTCTGAATTTTCTGCTCTAGATAACAAATAGATTTAACCACAAAAAATGTAATAATAATAATAACACCGGACAGATAAAGCCCTTGCTCCTCTGGAGGGTCTAAGCACCTCCTTGCTGGCCCTACATGGGATCCAGAGCAAACCCTGCTCAGGCCCACCTCACATCTACAAGTTTAGAATAGCAGAGTTGGAAGGGACCTTGGAGGCCTTCTAGTCCAACCCTCTGCCTAGGCAGGAAACCCCATGCCGTTCCAGACAAATGGCTATCCAGCATCTTCTTAAAGACTTCCAGTATTGGGGCATTCACTACTTCTGGAGGCAACTTCTCTTCCACTGATTAATTGTTCTCACTGTCAGGAAATTCCTCCTCAGTTCTAAGTTGCTTCTCTCCTTGATTAGTTTCCACCCATTGTTTCTTCTTTTACCCTCAGGTGCCTTGGAGAATCCCTCCCTGCCTCCCTTGCTCCTTCCTTCCTTCCTTCCTTCCTTCCTTCCTTCCTTCCTTCCTTCCTTCCTTCCTTCCATAGAATGAAATAGAATAGAATAACAGAGTTGGAAGGGACCTTGGAGGTCTTCTAGTCCAACCCCCTACCTAGGAAGGAAACCCTATATCGTTTCAGACAAATGGCTATCCAACATCTTCTTAAAGACTTCCAGTGTTGGGGCATTCACAACTTCTGGAGGCAACTTCTGTCCCACTGATTAATTGTTCTCACTGTCAGGAAATTCCTCCTCCGTTCTAAGTTGCTTCTCTCCTTGATTAGTTTCCACCCATTGTTTCTTCTTTTACCCTCAGGTGCCTTGGAGAATCCCTCCCTGCCTCCCTTGCTCCTTCCTTCCTTCCTTCCTTCCTTCCTTCCTTCCTTCCTTCCTTCCTTCCTTCCTTCCATAGAATGAAATAGAATAGAATAACAGAGTTGGAAGGGACCTTGAAGGTCTTCTAGTCCAACCCCCTGCTTAGGCAGGAAACCCCAGACCACATCAGACATATGGCTATCCAACATCTTCTTAAAGACTTCCAGTGTTGGGGCATTCACAACTTCTGGAGGCAACTTCTGTTCCACTGGTTAATTGTCCTCACTGTCAGGAAATTCCTCCTCAGTTCTAAGTTGCTTCTCTCCTTGATTAGTTTCCACCCATTGTTTCTTCTTTTACCCTCAGGTGCCTTGGAGAATCCCTCCCTGCCTCCCTTGCTCCTTCCTTCCTTCCTTCCTTCCTTCCTTCCTTCCTTCCT
Organism: Thamnophis elegans; assembly: GCF_009769535.1. Classification (NCBI taxonomy): domain Eukaryota; kingdom Metazoa; phylum Chordata; class Lepidosauria; order Squamata; family Natricidae; genus Thamnophis; species Thamnophis elegans. Next base: position 27,555 of record NW_022473583.1, read on the forward strand.
TCCTTCCTTCCTTCCTTCCTTCCTTCCTTCCTTCCATAGAATGAAATAGAATAGAATAACAGAGTTGGAAGGGACCTTGAAGGTCTTCTAGTCCAACCCCCTGCTTAGGCAGGAAACCCCAGACCACATCAGACATATGGCTATCCAACATCTTCTTAAAGACTTCCAGTGTTGGGGCATTCACAACTTCTGGAGGCAACTTCTGTTCCACTGGTTAATTGTTCTCACTGTCAGGAAATTCCTCCTCAGTTCTAAGTTGCTTCTCTCCTTGATTAGTTTCCACCCATTGCTTCTTGTTCTGCCCTCAGGTGCCTTGGAGAATAGCTTGACTCCCTCTTCTTTATGGCAACCCCTGAGATATTGGAAGACTGCTATCACGTCTCCCCTGGTCCTTCTTTTCATTAAACTAGACCTACCCAGTTCCTGCAACCATTTTAGCCTCCAATCCCCTAATCCTCTTTGATGCTCTTCTCTACACTCTGAATGTCCAGCCCCACCTACACTGAATGGATGATGTGCAATTTTAATAATGTACCTTTATTTTTAAATTTTAAAATGTTTTTATCTGCCTGTAAGCCTCCCAGAGTCCCTAGGGAATGGGCGGCATACAAATTTTATTAAATTGGAAATTGGAATGCAGCCACTGGCGGAGGAATTGTGGGAGTTGAAGTCCACAAGTCTTAAAAGCTGCCCGATTCAGAGACCCCCTACTCTAGGCCAAGTGAAATGGTGACAGATGCCCATATTCCCTCCAGCATTTATTGACATGGGAGTTAAGATATGCAGGACCCAAATTTTAAACATTTAGATGGTCTGCTCAAGTCTGTGGTCTGAAGGATTCAACAGGCTGCCAGAAAGAAGAGGAAGTCAAATTATTCTACAAAAGCATCAGAAAGGCAAGGCAGGAAACGATGGGTGGAAACTAAGCAAAGGGAGAAGCAACCTACCACTAAGAAGAAACTTTGAACAGGGAGGACATTAACCAGTGGAACATCTTGCCACTAGAATTTGCGGGTGCTCCATCACTGGAGGTTTTTAAGAAAAAAAAACGGACATCAACTTGTCTGAAATGACATAGGTTCTCCTGCTTGAGCAGGGGTTGGACTAGAAGACCTCCAAGGTCCCTTCCAGCTCTATTCTGCTTGGTGTTGATATTGCTTTTGCATTTTGCATTGACCCGGATTGTTGTTGGGGGCGATAGGCTGACTCTGTAAACCGCTTAGAGAGGGCTGAAAGCCCTAGGAAGCGGTATATAAGTCTTAACTGCTATTGCTATTATGGCAAAGAAGGAAGTACTGGTCCAGCTAACTTCTCCGAGACTGTCTTTCCCCAGGCGTGTCCGTCTCCAGAACCTCCGCAGGCTGATAATCATCTGGAGAACCCAAAGTCCAAAGAAAACTTCAGGAATTTCAAGGTCAGTCCGATTCAGCAGCAGATGGGCAATGCCTCTATTTTCTCCCACAATTCCAGAGGATCAAGCTGAAAAAGGTTGGGTAGGAGATTGGGATTAAAAATATGACTGTGTTTTGAAAACACTTCATAATGTAGAGCAGTGTTCCTCAACCTTGGCAACTTGAAGATGTCCGGACTTCAACTCCCAGAATTCCCCAGCCAGCGAATGCTGGCTGGGGAATTCTGGGAGTTGAAGTCCGGACATCTTCAAGTTGTCAAGGTTGAGAAACACTGATGTAGAGGCACTAGTGCAAAAGTGTGTGAAGTCTGTTCTGGGATGGGCCACCAGATGTTGGGGGCAGAGGCAACTGAGACGAACAGAGGGGGAGGAGGAGGGGAAAGGGAAGGAGAAGAAGATAGAGGAGGATAACAAAGGAGGAGGAAGAGGAGAAGGGGTGGAGAAGGAGAAGGGGGCGGAGAAGAACTTGGCCTCCTTCATGCTCTCTGAGCTTGTTGGCTTTCTTGCAGATGTTTCATGACCCAACTAGGGAACATCATCAGTGCTAGAGGGAATAGGGCTTGCAGGGGGAGGAGGAGGAGAAGGAGGAGAAGGAAGAGGAGGTGGTGGTCCTTGGTGCTCTCTGAGCTTGTTGGTTTTCTTGCAGATGTTTCATGACCCAACTAGGGAACAACATCAGTTAGAAGGGAGCAGGGTTGGAAGAGGAGGAGGAGGAGGAGGAAGAGGAGGAGGAGGAGGAGGAGGAGGAAGATAACAATTGTGAGGTCCTTGGAGGTCTCTAGGCTTGGTAGTTTTCTTGCACACATTTCATGACCCAACTAGGGAACATCATCAGGGCTAGAAGGAAATGGGGATGGGGGAGGAGGAGGAGGACTGTGGGATCCTTGGTGTGTTCTGAACTTATTGGTTTTCTTGCGGATGTTTCATGACCCAACTAGGGAACATCATCAGTGCTAGAGGGAATAGGGCTTGCAGTGGGAGGAGGAGGAGAAGGAGGAGAAGGAAGAGGAGGTGGTGGTCCTTGGTGCTCTCTGAGCTTGTTGGTTTTCTTGCAGATGTTTCATGATCCAATTAGGGAACAACATCAGTTAGAAGGGAGCAGGGTTGGAAGAGGAGGAGGAGGAGGAGGAGGAGGAGGAGGAGGAAGAGGAGGAGGAGGAGGAGGAGGAGGAGGAGGAGGAGGAGGAGGAAGAAGAAGATAACAATTGTGAGGTCCTTGGAAGTCTCTAGGCTTGGTAGTTGTCAGGCCAGCCTCTCTCAGCAACTTCATTTTGCAGAATTAAGAATACTTTTACTGGTTATGAGTAGATAGCAGCTAAGCAAAGCAAGATCTGAGGCAAAAGCGCGCGTAATCATAGACATCAATATGTGACCCAGCCCCCTCCTCCTGGTAGCCCCATCCCACAGTCCAATTTGCAAATCCCTCAGGCGTCACGCGAGTTCCATCTTCAAAAAGCATCATCAGGTTGGTATGGAGGATGCTTGGCCTTGGCAGGCCCATCCACTATCTCCAGCATGTGCAGCAGATGGTGAGAACAAAACTCCCTCTTCACAATCCCTCCTGTACTTAAGGCTTCCCTTCCCAAATACCAGGCCTCCCTGTTTCAATGGCAGCCAGAAGCAAGTGGCGAAGAAGAGGCTGGCAGTAGTTTTCTTGCAGACATTTCATGACCCAACTAGGGAACATCATCAGGGCTAGAAGGAAATGGGGATGGGGGAGGAGGAGGGCTGTGGGATCCTTGGTGTGCTCTGGACTTGTTGGCTTTCTTGGTTTCAAAAGTTTTATTTCTTTGAAGGCAAACATTTCATCATTCCTCAATCAGTAAGACATCGAAGTACAATTTCTTGTATGTCAAAATAATTCTAGTTTACCACCAAATTCTTGTCTAGCCTAATATATACCCCTCCCTCCCTCCACCCTCTCCCCCAACCCCCCTCCACCTTCCCCCCCCCCCCGACTTCCCAGAACCCGTACACGGTATGGATTTCTAACAAACACAGTCTAAAATCTATTGAGACAAAATAAATAAAAAAAGAGGTTAATAACATCTCTACATTGATCTTAGCTTCTTCCTGTTAAACTTTGAACAGTTTAACTCATTCCTGATCCTAAGCGTAGACTGTCTGGAATTTCTTAGTCCCGCATTTGTTTTGTGTATAGTCAATCCATTTTTTCCAGCCTCGTTTATATCTCTCATTTGAGTGTTCTTTAAGATATGCCGATATTTTAGCCATCTCGGCTAAGTTTGTGACTTTCAATGTCCATTCTTGGATTGTAGGCAAGTCTTCCTTCTTCCAGTATTGCGCCACCAACAGTCTTGCCGCCGTTATTACTTGTTGGCTTTCTCGCAGATGTTTCATGACATAACTAGGGAACATCATCGAAGGGGAGGGATGTTTGCTGTTTATATACTAATGGTTTACCTTAATAAATAAATAGCAAATACTCCCTGGTGGGAGTGTTCTTGGTCATTCCTTGATTAACCTGTTGTTTACTATAGTTTCTTGATTGGGGCGTTGTTTACCAGTTGGTGTTGAACTTTGATCATCAGGGGATAGTTTGCTGGTCAGGAGGTGTTGTGGTCTTTTACTTTTGTTATTTCCTCTTTCGAATGGCACTGTAGGAAGCTGTTGTTTATCTCTCTGTGCCTGTTGATGGTCGATTTGTCTGAGTGCCAGGCTTCCAGGAATTCTCTAGCACTTTTGGACTTGGCTTGGACAACAACGCCTCTTCTGGGAATTGAAGTCCACCCATCTTAAAGTGGCCAAGTTTGTGGGGGGCGGGAACCCTCTACCTTGGATTAATGATTGTCACTCACTGCAATACTTCCAAATTGTCATTTCAGGAGGGGGCGCTGATTGACCGAGTGTACCACACTTACCTGCTGATGCATACCAACCAGACTGTGGAATTTGTGCAGAAGAAGGTGGGTTTGCCCAGTCAGAGCCCATCGCTCCTCTGGGGAGGGTCTCTTGGGCACCAAGGATGTCTCAACGCATCCAGGTGATACCAGCAACAAGAGAGACCTTTCTCCAGTTCTTTGGGGGCTGTATTAATATCCCAAGGGTTGCCAGCAAGAGAAGTCTGCTCCCCCCTACCTCCCAAAAGAGAGATGTCTTCATACTTGTGGGTTTCCTACCAAGTCGTAAAAGAACTTGCTCTTCTTAAGGTCCTCCCTCATTTTCAACATTTGCCTGAACAGTTAGAACATAGAATAACAGAGCTGGAAGGGACCTTGGAGGTCTTCTAGTCCAATCCATGCTCAAGAAGGAAAACCATACCATTCCAGACAAGTTCTTCTTGTAAATCTCCAGTGATGGAGCAGCCACAACGTTTGGAGGCAAGTTGGTCCACTGGTTAATTGTCCTCGATGTCAGGAAATTCCTCCTTAGTTCCAAGTTGCTTCTCTCCTTGATTAGTTTCCATCCGTTGTTTCCTGTCCTACCTTCAGGTGCTTTGTAGAAGAGGTTGACCCCCAATTCTCTGTGATAGCTCCTCAAGTTTTGGAAGACTGACATCATATCATCCCTAGTACTTTTCATTAGACTAGACTTAGCTAGTTCCCTCAAGTTTGAAGAGGGCATCATACCCTCTAATCCAGTGGTTCCCAAACTTGGCAACTTTAAGACTTGTGGACTTCAACTCCCAGAATTCTCCAGGCAGCTCTGCAGAGCTGCCTGGAGAATTCTGGGAGTTGAAGTCCACAAGTCTTAAAGTTGCCAAGTTTGGGAAACCACTGCGTCTAATCCATCGTAGTGTCCTCACAGTTCCTTCTCCCTAGAACGAGCAATATGGTGGCTGCAACCTCCGTCAGATGACCATCATGGAGGCCTTGGAGTTGCTGGACAATGTGGTGGATGAATCGGACCCCGATGTGGACTTCCCCAACTCCTACCATGCCTACCAGACAGCAGAGGGCATTCGGGAGAAACATCCTGAGAAAGGTGAACTCCTTGATTAGACCTATAGTCTCTAGGAGAACAAGAGGCTCTCCCCACCTAGATGCAGAAGATGACAATTGTAGGAGGGTCCTGCAGAAATTAGAAGGATCAAATTATTGGGGTGTCAGGTCACGTCTAGTTTCCAATTCTGAGAGATGATGGAGTCCATCATCCATAATTCTCCATCTACCATAGCAGAAGATGCTCTGGGACCATTGGTAACCATTGAGCGATGCCATCTCCATTTGTCTTCAACACACGATGACCTCAAGCAGAGCAGAGATGTTTTCCAGGGAGCCATCAGCACTCCTTGCTGTCACCAGGAGAGGACCATGCTCAGCTGGGCCTTTCTGCATCCGAGCCCCTTCCTCCTCACCCACCAGATCTTCTACTTAGCTTAGTCCTGCTCTGATCCTAGCATCAAGAAGTTCCATGAGGCACCGGGTCTAAGTAGTTGCCCCAACTGAGGTCGGAGGGACCTGTCAAGGGACTGAAACAGATTCTCTGGTCCCACCCTAGATTGGTTCCACCTGGTTGGACTGCTCCATGATTTGGGGAAGATTCTGGCCCTGTCTGGTGAACCACAGGTGAGATGAAGAACAAGAGGCATGGAAGAGGTTGACATTCCCAAGCCCTACCCCTTAATATCCCCCTTAATTTATTTTAGGGGCAGAAAAACGAGAATTATGCTCCTGGATGCAACCTAAAATCCCAGCATCACTAACTGATACACTAAATCAAGGGTCTCCAAACTTGGAGACTTTAAGACTTAATTTATTTAATTTAATTTAATTTATTTTAGGGGCAGAAAAACGAGAATGGGTGGATGGGTGAGAAACCTAAAGTCCCAGCATCTCTAATCGATACACATTGAGGAATCACTAAATCAAGGGTCTCCAAACTTGGAGACTTTAAGACTTGTGGACTTCAACACACCAGAATTCCTCAGCCGACCAAGGAATTCTGGGAGTTGAAGTCCACAAGTCTTAAAGGTGCCACGTTTGGAGTCCTCCTGCCATAAATGAAATGGTGGGTTTAATTGCACACTTGCCAATACTGAGGATTTAAAAAAAGGGGTTTGGTCGCAGGACAACACTATCAAATAAAGAGGAACCGAGGTGAGATGGGCTGTTCTGACCTTGGTTATTCCCACAGTGGTCTGTGGTGGGAGATACTTTCCCGGTGGGCTGCCAGCTGCAGGATTCCATCGTTTTCAAGGACTCCACGTTCCAAGACAATCCAGACACTAGGAATCCTCTGTACACGTAAGTTCTTGCTTGACCTTGCTTTGAGGCCACCCTTGGATGGATGTAGAGGTCTACAAGGCAGGGCAGGTGGAGCCGAGATCAGCAGAAGTTTGTCTCCTAGTCTCCCTGGTCCTCTTTCCACGGTTGCCTCTCCATCTCTGATGGAAGACCTCGTCTGCTGAGGTGTCTATGGAGGTTCTCAGTCATCCATCATGTCAAGGTTGTCCCGAAGGTGCTTTTTCTTTTCAAGAGGCAACTAGACTTTCTGGTTTTTCTTTGAAGAGGTTTCGCTTCTTGTAACATTCCCGTGGTTCGCCCATGAGGCCAATGTGGAGAAAAGACACGGACACGATCTTTCTCGGGATGGAGCGACCCAGATTGGGGGTCTGAGAGCCCCTTTTATTGAGATAGGACAAAGGCAGGAGGAGCAATAGCATGTGGTTAGAAACAGCCTGTAAAAGTACAATTTCTAATCTACTGCTCAGAGAAGTTCTGTCTATATATGGTCAAATCCTGGGCGTCATTGGTAGGGCACATCTCAGGATGTTATGTTATGAACTATCAGGATGTTATGGGGTTTTAGGAGTTTGTTTTCTCCTGTGTGGTTCAGCGTGGCTCCGCATGCCCTGGTATGAACTGGGCCATGGGTGACACACACCTACACAAGGAACTATATTACAACATCTTCTCATGCCAGAAGCTTCTTCAGCTCTGACTGGAAGATGGTGGGGGATGGTAAAACAGATAAAACACCCAGACATAAACTGAGCAACGTGGTATGTGCCGTACAATGCAGCAAGATCTATTATGTTGGGGAAACAAAACAATCACTTTGTAAGCACGTGGCACAACATAGAAGAGCAAACCCATCAGGACTAGATTCAACAGTCCACCTGCATTTAAAAGACAGTGGCCGCTCTTCTGAAGACACATTTTGGACAGAGAGGACCGCTGGTTTGGAAGGGGGATCAGAGAGGCCATCTACATCAAGAGTTGAACAGCTCTCTCTCAACAGAAGGGGAGGGATACGACATCCGCTATCTCCAACCTACAACACAGTCCCGTCAACAGTTCCAAGAAGGCTCCGCACCCCTTTGCACCCCTCAGGTGACCCTGAGGACACAGAGAAGCCTCCAAGTGGCCTCAGCGACTCTCACAAACAATGCAAATGACCAGCTGTCTGCAAGGAATGTCAATCCTTCCACACCGCACCATCCTGTCAGAGCTGAAGAAGCTTCTATTCTATTTCTATTTATTAAATTTATAGGCCGCCCAATCCTGGAGGACTCTGGGCGGCTTACAGAAATAAAAATATTAAGAAAGATTAAAAGCAAATAAAACACAACAGGTTAAAAGAAAACACAACATGCACCCAGTCTAAGTGAGGCTGGACCTCAATCAAGAGGTCAACAGCCCCAGGTCTTCCGGAAAAGCCAGGTCTTAATAGCTTTTCAGAAGGCCATGAGAGTGGGTAGGGCCCGGATCTCTGGGGGTAGCTCGGAGCGGCAACAGAGAGGGCCCTACTCCGAGGCATCGCCAGCTGACATTGTCCAGCTGATGGCACCCGGAGAAGGCCCATCCTGTGCGATCTTATCGGTCATTGGGAGGTGTGCGGCAGAAGACGGTCTCGAAGATATCTGGGTCCTAGGCCATGTAGGGCTTTAAAGGTAATAACCAGCACCTTGAATCATGCTCGGAGACCAATGGGGAGCCAGTGCAGCTCACGGAGGATAGGTGTAGTGTGGGTGTACCTTGGTACACCCAGTATCGCTCGCGCGGCTGCATTCTGGACCAATTGTAGTCTCCGAACAGCTTCTTGGGTGAGAAGTGAAATGTCTTCCGAGAAAAATCCAGAAAGCCCAGTTGCCTCTTGGAAAAAGCACCTTTGGGACATTATCTACTAGTGATTGTACCAGTACTATTCTGCATCTCCTTGGCTCCATAACATTTGCTTTGAAACCAGAGGCACGAAGGATGGCTATTGTTGACCTTCATCACGGGCTTGGCCAATGCCTGGTGTCCCATCTGCAGGTGGCCCTCCAGACACTTCGTCACCTTCAAGATGCCAATTGGAGATCCTGACTCTTCTGGAGTCTTCCCTCTCACTAAAGCAGCCCCCCCCCCCCCAAAAAAAAAACTTGGCAACTTTAAGACTTGCCCACAACTCTCAGACCTCTGTGCTAAAGCTTCCAAACCAAAGAATTTCAGCTCGGACGTTCTCTCTTTCTACCTCCTCAGGAGCAAGTATGGGATGTATCAGCCCCACTGTGGCTTGGAAAATGTTCTGATGTCCTGGGGTCACGATGGTAAGTGCTCCACTGCACTTCTCAAAGAACACACACGCACACACACACACACAGACACACACACAAGCCCTAAGTGTAAGCGAAAATAAATCCCCCCCTTTTTTTGTCTCTGGAGATTCTCCATCCAAGTTACGATTGTTCCAAAGTTGTAGGTGCACCATCACTGGAGGCTTTCAAAACCAGACTGGACAATCTTTTATCTGGAACGGTATAGGGCCTCAAGCAGGGGGTTGGACTAGAAGACCTCCCAGGCCCCTTCCAACTTGGTTATTCTGCATAGGCTATGAAGTAGTAGAAGGAATGAAGGAGCATCGAAGGAAGCAGTTGAATCCCGATTGCAATTTCTGCCTTCTCTGTAATTGTAATTGTAATTTAATACATTTATATGCCGCCCAATCCCGTAGGGCTCCGGGCGGCTTACAAATACAAGAGTAAAATAAAAGTAAAATATAGGGAAAAATGAAAAGAGATTTGAAAGCAATTGGTGCTCACAAAATCAGAGGAATTATGGGAGTTAAAGTCCAACTCACTCGGAGGTCACATTGGTTGACCTGGATGCAACTTGCAATTCTGCAAATAACTCTGTACCCTTTCTCTTTCTTTCTTTCTTTCCTTTGTTTCCTTCTTTCATTCTTTCCCTTCCTTTCTTCTTTTCCTTTCCTTCCTTCCCTTCTTCCCTTCCTTCCTTTGTTTCCTTCTTTCGTTTCCTTCCTTCCTTCCCTTCTTTTTCTACCTGTTCCAGAGTACATGTACCAAGTGATGAAGAGAAATAAATTTGCTCTCCCGGAGGAGGTAAGCAATGGAGAAAACCAGACTACTTGGGGTGGTTGGGGCGGGGGGTGGTGGTGGTGGAAACGGACAAACTGCCAGTTTCTTTGGAGCGATTTCCAGGGTGCAGTCCCAAATTTGAGGTCTCCAGCTGCCTTCACTGCAGTTGACTCGCCTCGCTCGAGGTAGGGGGACTGTGGAAGTCTATTTTGGGAGATTAATCCATCTCCTGGTCTCCAGGTCAACCGACTGTTGGGAGAAACGTCCCCCTGGGTTCAGCTCCAAGTGGGGGAAAAGACACTGGAAACATGGGGGCTGCTTGGAAAGATGGTTTTAATGGTGGACAGGATCACGTGGCTTGAGCTCCTGAACAGAAAAGGGGGATCAGGTGCTTCCAGATGTTGGGTGGAGAAAAGAGTCCAAGATGCTGAAAGTCCCTGGTTTTATGCCCTCTCTGGCCTTTGATCTTGATCTCGCATTCTGATTGGTTGTTCAGACTCCCATGGGCCCATGCAGGAGCAACTCTCTAGGCTGTGAGTCCATGTTTGGTTGAGCATCGCTTCTTCCCAGGTGCCCCGTGGTGAGATGGGTCAAGGGCTTATGCTATCACGCCTTCATCCCATCACCCTGGAGCTGAAGGGGGATATCTTTGTTATGTAGAATAGACTGGCTCAGGCCTTTTAATGGCCCATTGCCAAAGGTGGGGGCTGTGAAGAGTGAGCCTGCTTCCTAGCTGAAAACATCCTTCTTCCCTTCTTATCCAGGGAAAACATAATATCCTGCCTTTTCTTTTTTTTATTAGCAGATTTATTATTATTATTTTTTCCCTTCTACAACACCTTACAGTCATTACATCAAAGTTAAAGTTAAAGTTTAATAAATTTATATGCCGCCCAATCCCAAAGGACTCCGGGCGGCTTACATAAAAACAATTTAAAAGAATACTAAAAAGTTTAAAATAGAGAGACAAGGCAAGGTAAAAAGACATTGTTATGTCATCATACCTGTACATGTATATAATATTTCGCTTCTATATTTACACACCTTTATACACAGTTCTATAGTTTTTTGGCTTAATTAATTTTATTCTTGTTTTGCAGCCATTTGTACCAATTGTTCCAAATTTCATAATATTCCAACTCTTCTTTATCTTTTAATTTCATTGTTAATTTGTCCATCTCTGCACAATCCAAAGTTGGGTTTTTTTTATCACTAATTAGTCCGAGGAGGTATTATTTTGTTTCCAGCATTGGGCAAATGTTATTCTAGTTGTAGTTAGCAGATGTGTTAATATGTACTTAATTTTCTTTGTATATTTCCCTTTGATTATTCCCAGTAGAAAGATTTCGGGTTTGTATTTTATCTGTTTCTCCTGTAATTTCTTGCACCCATTTCCAAATTTTTGTCCAATATTTTTCTGTTTCCGGGCCGGTCCACCATATATGTGATAATAGGTCCCTTGTACTTTTTTACACTTCCATCTCCTGCCTTTTCAACATTTCCCAGGACATTTCATTTTCCCAGGAGAGGGCTGGGGGCCAGCTTCCTACAAGGTCCAGCAGAAAAAGGACAACAGGGTGTGGCCCTGCCAGCAATTCTGGGTGCAGGTGTTGGGGTGATGATGCCCCTGATGCCCAAGGATGCTCCAGAGAACCCTTTCTCTGCGCCAAAAATAAGCCAGTTTGCAACTTTAATAAGATTTGTATGCCGCCCACTCCCTAGGGACTCTGGGCGGCTCACAACAAAAGCAAAAACATAGAATATTAAAAGTACAATTATTTAAAATAAAATCATCCATTCAATCACGTGGGGCTGGATTTTAATCAACAGCCCCAGGCCTGCCGGAACAGCCAGGTCTTGGTCACTTTACGGAAGGCCGGGGGAGTGGGAAGGGTCCAGATCTCCATGGGTAGCTCGTTCCATAAGTCTGGCACAGCTACAGAGAAGGCCCTCCCTCGGAGGGCCGCCAGCCGGCATTGTCTGGTCAACGGCACCCAGAGGAGGCCCAACCTGTGTGATCTTTTTCTCTCTCTCTCTCTCTGTAAAATGTGTTTTTATTTTCCATTTTTCATTTTCATACAGTCACATATATACTGTGCATAGCCAGGGCCATACAACATTAAACAATAAACACAGCAATTCCTCTTGTCAATAATACCCCCCAAAATAGAAACCCAATATACCTCTTCGACCCTCCATACACCTCTTTCTTCCGCCCCCCTCCAACTTTCCATCTTCCCTCCATCATTCCCCTCTACCCTACTTCCCCTCCCCCTCTACCACTCCTCTCTCCCACTCCACTCCCTCCCTTCCTTCTCCCCCTCCCTCCAGTCCTCTCTCCCACCCTCTCTACCCCTCTTTCTTCTATCTCTCTACTCCTCCCTTCGGTGTATTTCTAATATATGTCAATATATTCAGCTTGTCCTATTTTTACAGTGAAATTAAAGAGAAACAGTATACATGTGAAATCGCATTACATTGAAATCTAACACATACTATATATCCCCCTCCCCCCCCCTCCCCCCTAACACCCCACCTCCCTTCTCCCCCCCCAACTTCCCAGAGCCCGTACACGGTATAGAGCAACCTGTGTGATCTTATTGGTCGTTGGGAGGTGAGTGGCAGGAGGCGGTCTCTCAGGTAGCCAGGTCCTAAACCATGTAGGGCTTTAAAAGTAACGACTAGCACCTTGAAGCGTGTCCGGAGACCAATGGGGAGCCAGTGCAGCTCGCGGAGGATAGGTGTAACGTGGGTGTATCTGAGTACATCCAGTATCGCTCGCGCGGCTGCATTCTGGACCAACTGTAGTCTTCGGACACTCTTCAGGGTCAGCCCCATGTACAGTGCGTTACAGTAATCCAGTTGAGGGTCTGTGGGAGATTCTGGGTCATCCAGGTTGTTCCAAAGGGGCTTTTTTCCCAAGTTTTCAACTGGACTTTCTGGGTTTTTTTTCTTTGAAGACTTTTCGCTTCTCATCCAAGAAGCTTCTTCAGCTCTGACTGGGCGGTGGGGATGTGGCTCAGTGGCTCCCAGCTCTCCTCACCCACGCAGGAGCCACCCTGCATCAGGAATTGGCTCCGTCTCAACCTGCCTTCTAGCTGAGAATGTTGGTCCTTAACTTACAACACTTCCTTAGCGACCAGTTATGACAGACCCCCCACCCGGTCTCTGAGAGACTTATGACCCAGAATAACTTCTGACAAATGCCTCAAAAAATCTGGAATGGGAAGAAGAGGGGAAGGGTAAAGGGGAGGGAGAGGAAGGAGAGAAGGGAAAGGAGAGGAGGAAGGAAGGAAGGAGAGAAGAAAGAGAAGAAAGGAGGGTAGGAAGGAGGGAATGAGGGAGGGAAGCAAAGAGGGAAGGAAGGAGGGAAGGAAGGAAGGAGGGAAGGAAGGAGAGAAGAAGAGAAGAAAGGAGGGAATGTAGGAGAGAAGGAAGGGGGGAAGGAAGGAAAGGAAGGGGGAAAGGAAGGAGAGAAGGAGAAAAGAAAGGAGGGAAGGAGAGAAGGAGGGAAGGGGAAGGAGGGAGGGAAGGAAGGGGAGTAGGAGAGAAGAAACGAGGGAAGGAAAGAGGGAGGGAGGGAAGAAGAAGTAGGACCGTTGTAAGATAGGATGGATCTATGGGATGTTAAGAAAGCAATCTTCAAGTATATTGTCAACTGTAGGGAAAAATTATTATAAATACATATTATTAATAACAGTTATGAGATCATATAATTGTGAATGTATATATGAAATTGATAAAATAAAATAAAAATATTTTTTTAAAAAGCCTCAAAAAATCCAAGGGCACAGGATTACCCCTGGGTTGCAGGTAATCCTCAACTTATGACTGGCTTAGCGAGGATTCAGAATTATGACAGATCCCCCCCCAAAGGATATTTATGACCCTGATTCAACGCTCCGATGGCTGCCTGTCTGCATTTCAAGTGCTCAGCATCTCCTTGGTGACAGTGGGGGGCAGCTGCTGCACCGGCCCTTGGGCTCCCCTTCCTCACAATCTCCTTGTTGCCCGTAGGCCTTCTACATGGTGCGCTTCCACTCCTTCTACCCCTGGCACACCGGAGGGGATTACATGCACCTGTGCAACGCCAAGGATCTCCAGATGTTGCCCTGGGTGCAGGAATTCAAGTAAGGAGTTCCAAGCCATGGGGGGGGGGGAATGGAAAGACCAGGGCTGGGAGTGGGGGGGGGGGGAAACGCAACACAATTCTAGAACCGTTAGTGCTGCTTTGGTAATGTCACCTTTGGAATATTTGCATCCAGTTTTGGTCACCACAATGTAGAAAAGATGTGGAGACTCTGGAAAGAGTGCAGAGAAGAGCAAGAAAGAGGATTAGGGGACTGGAGGCTCAAACATATGAGGAACAATTGCAGGAACTGGGAATGTCCAGTTTAATAGAAAGAAGGACCAGAGGAGACATGATAGCAGTCTTCCAATATCTCAGAGATACGGGATCTCCTGCTTGAGCTGGGGGTGGACTAGAAGACCTCCAAGGGTCTCTTCCAATTCTTATTATTGTTAGACCGTAGTGGAGGAGGCATTGCAACACTTAACCTGTCTTGCACCTTCAAGAAGGCATCTATGCACCAAGATTGCCGGTGCACAGACTCTGATTTGCTTACCAGATAACCTTTCATTGCAAATTCATTTGCAATAATGGTTTCTTGCTGATTTAATATTAGTTATGTTTGTCTGCCTGCTGCAGCCTCCTTACCTCCCACCTGGGCTGCGGCAGGGCATCAAACCTGCCCTTTTTTCTAGCAAAGGCTTCACCTTCTGTCCTAGTCTTCTCCAAGGTGGTGCCCTCAGAAGCGTTGGAGACCCCTGGAGCAGGAGATTGGCTTCTTCCTGGCTTATCAAAGCCTGCTCAGAAAAGACCCAACATTCACATGGCTTCAGGATAACAGGGAGCCCTACCTCTCTGCCCCCCACCTCTTCAATAACCACCCCCCCTTTTTATCCCTCCCTTGCAGCAAGTTTGACCTCTACACCAAGTGTGAACAGCTTCCCGACCCACAGCAACTGAAGCCCTACTACGAAGGCTTGATAGCCAAGTACTGTCCAGGCCAACTGTCCTGGTGATGGCTGGAATGTCAATGGCAATGGGCCATCCTGCTCCAGCTTCTTCCTTGCAGCAGCTGCTCTCCAGATGTTCTGGACCCTCTTACTTCCATCACCCCCCTCCCAGGAAGGAGAGGATGTGAAGGTCCAAGGGCTCCTGTGCTCCAAATGATGCTTGTTATTTTAATTGTTCAATCCTTCTTAGCAACTTCTCTCCACTTTATCCCGTCAATTGCCTTTTCTCTCCATTGTTGCATGTTCAACTTTTGCATCAGTTTCGATGCTATCAAGCCAGCATAGTCTTTGCTCCCCCAATTCTTCATCCACTAAGTCAGCAGCCCCCCAATCCTTTTGGGGACCAGTTCCGTGGTTTTTTTCCCCCTGGACCGGAGGGGGGAGGTGGTTTCATCTCTGTTAGGCTGTTAGGATCTGGATGGGGGTAAACAAACTCGTGCTCAATCCCGACAAGACTGAGTGGCTATGGATGTTGCCCCCCGAAGGACAGTCCAGATAGTCCATCCTTGATCCTGGGGGGCGAAAACTTACACCCCTCAGAGAGGGCAGGCAATTTGGAGGTCCTCCTGGATTCACAGCTGACACTGGAACACCATCTGTCGGCTGTGACCAGGGGAGCCTTTGCCCAGGTTCGCCTGGTGCACCAATTGCGTCCCTACTTGGATCGGGAGGCATTCCAAATGGTCACTCACGTCCTTGTCACCTCAAGGCTGGATTTCTGCAACGCGCTCTACATGGGGCTACCCTTGAAAAGTGTTCGGAGACTGCAACTAGTCCAGAATGCAGCCGCGCGAGCGATATGGGGTGTACCGAGGTACACCCATGTTACACCTATCCTCCGCGAGCTGCACTGGCTACCCATTGGTCTCCGGACGCAATTCAAGGTGTTGGTTATTACCTTTAAAGCCCTACATGGCTTAGGGCCAGCATACCTGCGAGACCGCCTACTGCCACACTCCTCCCAACGGCCAGTGAGATCCCACAGGATGGGCCTCCTTCAGATGCTGTCAGCCAGACAATGTCGGCTGGCGGGCCCCCGGAGGAGAACCTTCTCTGTGGCTGCTCCGACCCTTTGGAACGAGCTACCCCCAGAAATCCGGACCTCACCCACCCTCATGGCCTTCAGAAAAGCTGTCAAGACCTGGCTATTCCGGCAGGCCTGGGGCTGTTGACCTCATTGTTGAGGTCCAGCCCCGATTGAAATGAATGTATCTGTGTCGTTTTAACTTGTCTTTCTTTTATTTTTACCTTCTTTTCTTTCTCTTCCCTTCTGTAAGCCGCCCGGAGTCCTTCGGGATTGGGCGGCCTATAAATAAAATCAACCTTACAAACTCAAACTTATCTCCTGCCTGCATCCCACGGATGGAGCTTCGCTCATTAGCATGGACCGGTTTCTGGCACCCTGTGGCCAGTCTGTAGACCTGTGGTTGGAGACCCCCGCACTAACCATTTCTAGCATCACTTGACTTTTCCAGGGAATTTGGAGTCATGAGTTAAATCCGAAGTAAATCGGGCATAATCTTGTGGTTTTTAGCTTCTGGTTTTATATAATTCAGCACCTCCGCTATAGCTGTCCATGGCACAGGCAATCCTCAACTTACAACTAAGCCCAAAATGTATGTCATTTAGAGGGGTGGGGCATTTGTTAAGTGAGTTTTGCCCCGCTTTACGACCTTTCTCGCCACAGTTGTTAAGTGGGAACACTGCGACCAGCATAAATGTGAGTCGGTTGTGACGTGGCCGTGGGTCGTAAGTGTGAAAAATGTTCGTCACTTTTTTCAGTGCCGCTGTCACTTTGGTCACTAAACAAACTGGGCTACCTGTACTTTGTGCCACAAGGTCCAAGGTGCGAATTCTCCCATGCTTTTTCATGCCTTTCTAAAGTAGCTCATTTCACCCATGCTGACTCAGGAGTTTTATCTCAGTATGAATAAACTGCTGATCAAAAATTGATATCATCTTTTTTGGATTGGGCTCCAAGGCCTTCTGCTCACAGGATCCAAACTGTGAGATTCTTACTACAAGCAGATACAGGAAGTCCTTGACATACGACCAACATTTCCACGGCTAAGTGAGACCGTTGGGAAGGGCGTTTTGCTCTTTTTTACAACCTTTCTCGCCACTGTCATTAAGCGAATCACTGCAGTTGTTGTTAGTGACACAGTCGTTAAGTGAATCTGGGTTCCCCCATTGACTTTGCTTGGCAGGTCGCAAAAGGGGATTAGGTGACCCCCGGGACACGGCCACCGTCATAAATGTGAGTCAGTTGCCAAGCGCCTGAATTTTGATCATGTGACCACGGGGATGCTGCAACGGTCATAAGTGTGAAAAAGGGTCGTAAGTGACGTTCTCCAGTGCTGTTGTAACATTGAAAGATGGGTTGTAACAGCTGCAGTGATTCACTTAACAATGGGTGGCAAGAAAGGTCGTAAAATGGGGCAAAACTCACTTAACAACAGTCTTGCTTAGCAATGGACATTTGGCTCTACGGTGGTCGTAAGTAGAGGATTACTTTTATCATAAGTTTCCCCCTCTTCCCCTTTCGTGGTTCCAGCCACCTCTCCTCAGAGAGTCCTCAATTTACAACAATTCATTTAGCGACCGAAATTGCAACAGCACTGAAAAAAGTGACTCTTTCCCACACTTACGACCTTTGCAGCATCCCGTGTTCATGGGATCAAAATCAGAACATTGGCCACTGACACATAAATATTGACGGTCGCAGTGTCCTTGGAAAGGGGGGGGCTCATAAAATTTTGGCCTCAATTGTGGTCGTAAGTGGAGGACTCCCTGTATGCATACGTGTACACCCAAGAGCCAAGGTGGCGCAGTGGTTAAATGCAGTACTGCAGGCCACTTCGGCTGACTGCTATCTGCAGTTCAGCGGTTCAAATCTCCCCGGCTCAAGGTTGACTCAGCCTTCCATCCTTCCGAGGTGGGTGAAATGAGGACCCAGATTGTGGGGGCGATGTGCTGGCTCTGTAAACCGCTTAGAGAGGGCTGCAAGCCCTATGAAGCGGTATATAAGTCTAACTGCTATTGCTATTACACACGTACGTGTACACACAGACACACACACACACCTGGAATGTACAGGGTTTATTTAGAAAACCGAAGCGGCCTCTTGGGCCCCGCATGTGAGAAACGCCAACTCTGCTCCCCCAAGGCGTAAAGTGTGGAGTCTCAATGATGCAGCAAAGAGCAGCGAACATGCCCCCCCCCAAAAAAAAAGGAGGAGGAGGAAGGAAGATAGAGAGGAAGAAAGGAGGAAAAGGAAGGGAAAAGGGAAGAAAAGGAGGAGGGAAAGAAAGGAGGAAAGGAGAGAAGGGAAGGGAGGAAGGGAAAGAATGGTGGGAGAGATAGGGAAGGAAGGAAGGAGGGAAAGAAGGAAGAGAGGAAGAAAAAAATGGAAAAGGGAAGGGAGGGAGGGGTAAAGAAAGGAGGAGGGAGGGAAACAAAGGAGGAAAGGAGAGAAGGGAAGGGAGGAACGAAAGGGAAGGAAAGAATGGCGGGAGGGATAGGGAAGGAAGGAGGGAGGGAAAGAAGGAAGAGAGAGAGGAAGAAAGAAAGAAAAAAGGGAAAGGGAAGAAAGGGAGGGGTAGGGAAAGGAGGAGGGAGGGAAACAAAGGAGGAAAGGAGAGAAGGGAAGGGAGGAGGGGAAGAAGGAAGAGAGAGGAAGGATGGGGGGGAGAGAAAGGGAAGGGAGGAATGGAGGGCCTCCCAGCACCCTCTGCCGAAGATCTCACTCTCCCAGGAAGGACAGAACCTTCCCTGGGGACCCCCAAAGAATCCAAAGGGATGCAACCCCCTGCCCCCCAGTCCCCAAACACAGGAGACCCTCGTAAGAGACCCCGGCTGCTCCCAGCTGACCAGAGAGAGCCACCTGCCCCGGGGCGTCGCAGAGCGAGGAGGGGGCCACAGAGCAGGAGGCTGAGAAGAGCAAGTGGGCTCGGAGGAGGCAGCAGCCTTGCCCCTCCCTCGATGCAACAGGGAGGACCTTCAGGTAGGTGGGTGGGTTGGGGGATTCCCCTCCCACAGCTCGCATGCGTGCGTGAGTGTGTGTTTGTGTGGCGGGAGAAGGGGAGGCGACCGAGTCCGTCGGGTGTCAAAGGCTCCCTCCCCCCCTGCTCATGTCCTGCCTGGTGTCTCGCAGAGGCCGGGTTTGGAGAGGGGGGGGGTGTCCCAGTGCTGCCGGGGCCCCCCAACTTATTTCTTCTTCTTCGTGTGCCGCAGCCCATTGGTGGGGGCCTCTCCGGCCGGCCGGCCCTTCTCCTCCTTCCTCCGCAGCTGCCCGTTCTTCTCTGCGCCCGGCTGGTCTCCGCCACCGCCAGGATCGGCCACGGCGTCAGCCAGCCGGCTCGGCTTCTGCTTGCCTCCCGTGGGGAGCCCTCCGGCCGGCAGACGGGCCCCCAGTCCTCGCAGGATGCCCACGGCCGCTGCGGTCAGGTAGAGGGACCAGATGACGGCCGGGCCGGTGTACGGCTGGAGCTGGACTCGAACCCGCTGCAGCAGGCTGGGCAGGAGAGCCTCTGGGGGGCGCTTGACGGGGGGCTTGTCCTGGAAGGAGAGGGGGGGGGGGAAACTTCAGCAAGACAGGCTCCCAACCCCCCCAGGAGTCTTTGAGGTGACCGAGGGAGGGGGAGCCAGCGTGGGGGGAGGCTACAGGAAGTTCTCCATTTACAGCAGTTTTGTTTAGTGACCGTCCAAAGAACTTACGATGCTTTCTCACACTTATGACGGTTGCAGCAGCCGCATGGATACGTGGCCGTAATTCAACCAACTCATCTTTGCAACCATGGCGGTTTCCGGGGGGGGGGGGGGGTTGGGAGCCCCTTTTGCCACCTTTGGACGAGCGAAGCCAACGGGGAAATCAGACTCACTGAACGACCGTTTTACTAACCTAACGACTGCAATGATTTGGTTAACAACCAGGGCAAGAAAGGTCGTAAAGTGGAGCGGAACTCACTTATTTTCGCAATGAAAATTTTGGGCTCAACGGTCGTATGTCGAGGACCGCCTGTAATTTGGGGGGGGAGGGGCCGCACAGCTGCAAAATTCCCCTTATTAAAATATTGATGTTGGAAATATTTTATGTCTTTAGTTTTGGCCGGTTAAACCGCCTCTCCCCCCCATTTCCTACTCCAGATGGGGCTGATGTAACCACCCCCCCCCCTCCATGAAGCTGGCTGCTCCCCGCAACCACAATACCCATGCTCCTCACCTTGAGCCCGTGCTGGGCCAGCTGGGCTTCTAAGTTGGGGTCGCCCAGAAAGACCACTGGGTAGAATTCCTCCATCCATCGACGACGCCACCATTTCTGAGGGAGGGTCCTGCAGGGAGGAAACGGGGAGGGGGAGGAGTGAAGCTGGATGCATTGGCAGCCCCCCAACTCCCTCTGACCTGGGGTGGGGGCTACAGTTCCTCCCCCCCCTCCCCGGGTCTGGCTGGGGGAGCCAATTCCTTCTCCTGGAGGCAGGGAGAATATTTCATAGCTCTAATTGGTTTGATTGGCCTTAATTGGCCTTTCCCAGTAGGGGAGGGGGGAACCATTTTCCTGGATTCAAGATTTCCTACACCCCCCCCCCCGCATCCTCCCCCCTCCCATCCCCTCACCCGTCCATCTCGGCCTCCGTGAACCAGTATTTGTACAGCTGCGCTGGATGT